>NC_138534.1:7291779-7565216 GCF_964234715.1 Podarcis melisellensis
CGCTGTGTTTTTGCGGGTGATTGGTGGCTGCGGCAAGGTCTGCTGGCTATTGGCTGCTGCGGCAATTGGGCGGGCGATTGGTGCTTGCCTTTGGAGAACATGCAGACGATTGGTGGCATCGCCGATGTGCATGCGATTGGCAGGCCCAGACAGAGGGGGGGGGGCTATATGGACTCCGATTCCAAAGGGGGGCCTTGGTCAGCATATTCACAATCGCAGGGGATGCACTGGGGTTTTAAATGTAAATACTGAAAATAATCCTTTTCCCTATGTATTTTTTAAAAAGCACTATTGTAGATCTATATTTTCCATTTTGTCTTTATATGCAGATATGGTTCAAGCCTTGAAATAAAATTATTTGTTAGCATAACATTTGTGAAAATTATTTACTTATTTATAAGACTTCAGTTATCCCCAGAGATAAAAAAGGGGGGCACATTATCTACCTGGCCCAGCCTCTGCCTGGCTCTGCAAGGCCCTAGCAATTGGCTGTTATGTTCCTGCGGCAACCCCCCCCCCCAAAGAAAGCTAAACAAGTCTGGGAAATCCCCCTCAAAAAGCTTAGCAACTGTCGGCAATTCCCCACAAAAAAGCTCAACAACTCTGTGCCATCTCCCCGCATTTTCTCTATTTGGAGTCCCCAAAAAGACACAGAGAAGTATGGTATATTTCACATGGATATATGAGCTTCAGCTCTGCAGCCATCCTGTGTGTTCTCTTCCATTCTGCTCTTTCACTTTCCCATTTTTCTTTCCCCCTCTCAAACGCCTTCCTTTGGGCCTTCTCCTTCCTAGGGCACACGCCAACTCACTCACGGCTCTCTTTGCCCAGTGCCTTATCAGATACCTTTTTTATGCCCTTTTGCCTACCCTGCTGCCATTCTCTAGAATAACAGCAGCTCACGCAATGGCAGCCATTTCTGCCCGCCTTAAAACTCTACGATATTAGAGAAGCTTAGCCAACCACTGCCAGAGACGTCAGTACCGCTACCATTCAGCCCAAAACCTCTTAGCAAAATACAACATACGTAAAGTTATTTCTTTTGTATGTTGTATGCATATATTAATTGTGTAGAAAGATTCTTTAAAATTAAAAAACAAACCATGTTTCGAAATTGCAGGGCAGCATGTGTTTTGTAAGCCTGGCTGCCATCTTTAAAAAATGTTACCGAACATTAATTACTCTTCTCCAGACAGATTACATGCCTAGGGGGAAACCTCACAGAAACATGTCCCAACACATACATTTAGGAATATTTGGACTTGCTTTGTCCAGGCTGCTAGCAAGACTTTCTCAACTCCCTCTCCCTCTCTGCCCACTGAGAGCGCTCTCTCTTTAAAGTGCTTAAGTGAGCCCCTGCTCACTGGCTTCCATCACTTTTATTCTAGAAACACATTTGGAAAGCCTTTTTAAAAGCCTTACTACACCCAACGCTGTGGAATGGTTTAAGCCTTAAACCAATCCACAAGATCGTGCAGATGCAACAACCACAGCTGCCAGAGCCCTGCAGTTAACACAAGATTTCTGCCTGCGACACCTTTTGCGCCAGAAGAAACAAAGCTCTTTTCAGTATTGGATGGTTTTAATTACAAAAATTCAGGGGCTGGCCCAGTTACTGGATGTAGACCGGGGAAATATCACAGCCCAGAACAGATATGTGTTAAATTCACATCAACCCAAGCAACTGGAACAAGAGTTGGGGTGTCTTGATTTATTTTCTATTGCCCCTGACTGCAAGCCAGACTGAGATGTAGAGAAAAGGCCAGAACAACTGTACTGTATTGCTCTCCATTAATTTGTTCTCCATCCACCCATCAAGACAACCCATTAATTCTCACACACCGGACTGGGGAACAGTCAGATTCTGACCTTAGCCCCATTTGCACATCGCGCTAAGCTAACCCAAACCATGGTTTAGTGTTGCGGTTTTCAAAGGTGTGCCGCACCACACTGGTGTGGCAGGAGAGGGTGGCAAGTGTTGTGGGAAGATTCAAAGACATAGAAACATCTAAACATTTCAGTGTAGTATATTATAGTATAAATGGTTGTTGTTGTTTACAGATACCGTTTCAAAATGACAGCCAGAGCATCAAGTGATACTGAGGACAAGCCTAGTTGTGATCCAGAATCACCATTCGAACAGTGTTGGAGAAGACTCATTTATAATTATATTTTGGGAATGATTCATGTTCTTATGTAGCTGTGTTGTTCTCCACTTTCTGGATGTCCCATGATCATATTACAAAGTAGTTGTGTTCTATGTTATAATACAGTGGTACCTCGCAAGACGAAATTAATTCGTTCTGCGAGTTTCTTCATCTTGTGAATTTTTCGTCTTGCGAAGCACGGATGCACCCTGGTATTAACGGTTTGAAGAAAAAGGAAACAAACTCACAAGACGTTTTTGTCTTGCGAAGCAAACCCATAGGGAAATTCGTCTTGTGAAGCAACTCAAAAAACAAAAAAACTCTTTCGTCTTGCGAGTTTATCATCTTACGAGGCATTCGTCTTGCGAGGTACCACTGTACAAGCACTGCTAAGAGTTGTTTCTTTTTGTTTTACAATCTTTTTCTTAATAATGATAATAAATCAGTGTGGTGCGAGCAAATTTTTATTCTGAAAGTGTGGCCCAGCGAAGAAGTTTGGGAACCACTGGCTTAGTGTGAACACACTGGTTCCCAAAGTCAGCACACCATGGCAGCTAAGCCGAAGTCTGACTTAGCATGTTGTCCAAATAAGGGACATACTTAGGCTTTCTCCTCTTAACCATGATCTATAGCCAAGGTGTGTTCAAGGTGTGTTAAGGTGTACAGATCTTTAACCATAATCCCAGGTTTGGGCAGTGTGCCAATTGCACAGCTAATATGCTTCATTTCAGATCTGTCACCTTAATTCTACAAATTGCATGAGTGATAGGCTAGTCAATCAGCCTTGCAGATTGTTCCTGGTTATTTTAAATACATTTGAGTTGTTTTTTCTATATGAAAAGTGACACACCACAAATCTGGAGTGTGCCAAGGGAGAATCAGATATGTGGCTCTTATGCATAGTTCCACGGGTCCCACTCTAGGACCTGGGAGCTGAAAACAATGCTACCCACTTTCTGCCAGCCTCCCAAAGTCTCCGGAAAGGATGAGTAGGGAGAAAGGTTTCATCACAATCAGAGGTGCAACTAGCTAGCAATGCCTTTGCATATGCCTGGCTGAAATGAATGGCGATTGCACAAAAGGGCAAGCAATGGGGTGAAGATGGGGGGAAACACTTCAGGATGGTACTGAATAGGGATGGACGACTATGTCCTTTTCATCTTCCAATCAGTTTCCCAATCCCAAGTTCAGCTGTTCACATTTCCACAGTTGATGGCAATTAAAAAAAATCCTCATGAAAATTCCTCAACATTTTAGTACAATTTTTTCCTAACACACACCACTTTCGTATGCAATTTTGACGGCTATACATAATTTTGCAAGCAACTTCCCCAGATGCCTTTTACTTTTATTTTCAGTAAAATATGCATTTTTATGCACCCCCTGATATATACATACGTATTTGGGAGACCTGCAGTACAAAATTCACTGGTGGACACGTTCATACGGATTCACAAAGTGCAAATTAGGTGGTCTCTAATTTAAATGAAAACAGAAATAATTCCTGCCCCATCGCTAGCCCTGAACCACAAGGCGAATGCTGCTGCTTACTGACCCGGCTGGAGATCTGATTCCTGCAACAAGTTCGGCTCACACTGCTAGAGCCTGGCTGTACAGTTTAAAAGCCACTCATAAGTTTCCCGCAAATACTTTTCCTGCACAGGTCCAGCTTTTGCCACTGCCACATTTGCTTAAAAGCAGGTGGTGCTATGGTCTAAACCACTGAGCCTCTTGGGCTTGCCGATCGGAAGGTCGGCGGTTTGAATCCCCACGACGGGGTGAGGTCCCATTGCTCGGTCCCTACTGCTGCCAACCTAGCAGTTCGAAAGCATACCAATGCAAGTAGATAAATAGATACTGCTCCAGCGGGAAGGTAAACGGCGTTTCCGTGTGCTGCTCTGGTTTCTCCAGAAGCGGCTTAGTCCTGCTGGCCACATGACCCAGAAAAACTGTCTGCGGACAAACGCCGGCTCCCTCAGGCAGTAAAGCGAGATGAGCGCCACAACTCCAGAGTCGTTCGCGGCTGGACTTAACTGTCAGGGGTCCTTTACCTTTTTACTTCCAAGAGCAACTGTAATCAACAAATTACACTAGTAGGACTACAAGAAGTTTTGTAAGGAGAAATATATGAAGTGTTACAAAGTAGAAAAAGATAGAGATATTGGTTATGAGTTTGAAATGTAATAGGGAAAATAAGAAATGCATACTAAGAGATTATATTGGAAAATTTCCAGACAGGACTGATGAAAGTAAAAAAAAAAACTGAATAAGATGTAAAAGTATGTTTAATTACCGGTACTGTTGAAAATGGGACGCGGGTGGCGCTGTGGGTTAAAGCCTCAGCGCCTAGGGCTTGCCGATCGAAAGGTCGGCAGTTCGAATCCCTGCGGCGGGGTGCGCTCCCGCTGCTCGGTCCCAGCGCCTGCCAACCTAGCAGTTCGAAAGCACCTCCGGGTGCAAGTAGATAAATAGGGACCGCTTACCAGCGGGAAGGTAAACGGCGTTTCCGTGTGTGGCTCTGGCTCGCCAGAGCAGCGATGTCACGCTGGCCACGTGACCCGGAAGTGTCTCCGGACAGCGCTGGCCCCTGGCCTCTTAAGTGAGATGGGCGCACAACCCCAGAGTCTGGCAAGACTGGCCCGTACGGGCAGGGGTACCTTTACTTTACCTTTTACTGTTGAAAATGATATGTTAAAAAACTAATAAAATTATATATATATATATATATATATATATATATATATATATATATTTGCTTTCGTAGATTTTCACGGGTACAGGAATGCAGGTTTTGGTGTCCTTTTACACGGGAAGACACCCGAGGACACCAAAACCTGCATATATATATATATATATATATACATACATACACATATATATATAGAGAGAGAGAGGGAGAGAGAGAGAGAGACCCATGGGCACAAACAACTTATCAAAATGGATGCTTCCACATATGCTAAGGGCATGTGAATTTGCCTGTTGCCGTACTCCACACTCTCCACTTAGCACAGAGGCTTTTACAAGGGTCCATCCTTCCTGTGCTGAGCACCTGAGGGTCAAAATAAAATCTAAGAGCGACAGCAGCAGCCATGTAAATGCCATAGCCTCCAACATTTCTCCCCTTCCAAAATGATATTTTTACTCTTTATACCCCACACATTTTACTTGGGTTGCCCCAGCCACTCTGGGCAGCTTCCAGCATTTATAAAAACACCATAAAACATTCAACATTAAAAAAACAAAACCCTTCCCTATACAGGATTGCCTTCAGACGGCTCGGGGGTCAGATAATTCCATACCCTCCAACATTTCTCCAATGAAAATAGGGACATCCTAAGGAAAAGCAGGATCAAAACGGAAACCGGAACGGCTTCTCTAAATCAGGGGCATCCCTGGAAAATAGGGAAACTTGGAGGGTCTGAAATGCACCTGTCCAGTTAATCTACTAAGCGAGGGGGTGGCATCTAATTTTTACAACACAGGACATGTGTGGGAGAAGCGGAGTGAAACGACTCATCTTCAGATCCCATGCTCTTTCCCATTGGATACTTTTCTTTCTTTCCTGGCTCATACGCCTCCACCAACACACAGAGAGACACACTTTATGAGCAGATACATAAGAAAGCCATTGTGGTGACGGCCGCTGTCACCCAGTGGCATAGCGTGGGTTGTCAGCACCCGGGGCAAGGCAAGTAATTTGTGCCCCCTAACCCGGTAGGGGCAGAGAGCCGCAAGTGCGTGCGCCCCCCCAGATGTTGAGCCCGGTGCGGCTGGCCCCCCCTGCACCCCCCACGCTACGCCACTGCTGTCACCTTTTGGCATTTGACTACAGTGAAGAAAAGTGACCAATCCCCATGTTCACCCGAAACCAGCATGTAAACTGATTACTCCCCAATTTCAGGCTATGCAGTGAATTGAGAGAACGGAGAGATAGGAGGCTGCGGATGAGCTGTATGTCACCAAAGCAGCGACTATTTCTTATATTTCTTGAGCTGGGGTATTGTGTGGAGGGGGTTGGGTGTGGGGTTGTTGCTATTGTTGCTGTTGGGGTTTTTTTTGTATCTTTATTTTCGATCTTGTTAGGATTTATGCGGAAATTGTTCAGTTTGGTTGTGCATTTTTAAATGTTTCATTTATTGTTTATAACTACTTTTATTATGTTGTAGCTATGTATTCCTCTCTTGCCATAAGCCACCTTGAGCATGGACTGAAGTCTGGAAAGACGGCGTACAAACAAAATTATGTGTGCATGTATGCAGGATAATATTTACTAGGAAAATCACTTCTTTTTCTTAAAAGAGCACAACCATCGACAGTACTCACGCACAGCCACCCACTTTTAGAAGAAATTTATTGACAGCAGGCCAGCATTTTAGACCCCTTCTTCCATTTAAGTTCAGTGTCTTCTGTTTTACAATTTGGGAACAAACCATATTTTCTTCTTGCTTTCCTTCTCCCCCCCCCCCATTTTTCTCCTAGACTGTCACCTGACCTATGGTTATGCAGCGGATTAGGGTGTTGTTGTTTTTCACCCTAGCACAGTGATACGCCTTATGAAAGCTCAGACAAACTTCAACATGTGCCTCCACCGGCTTTCTCCTGATTCAAGCCACACTTTGCAGGTTTTCCAGGCTACAGTGAGTCACCAGCCTCATGTTGGAGCATTTATTTGCAAGATCTGTCTGCCGCATCGTCCAAGGAACCAACTCGTCGTTTTTCACTTTCACCACAAAACTGCCATAAAATGCCCAAATTGCCCCATGAACTTGACCTCTTGTTTTCTTCAAGGGGTCAATCTCGCATGGTGGGTTTGCACGCTTGCGCACATTCAGCCGAATCCAGCCCCTGCTTTGAATCGTTCGGAGGAATAAATAATTGTAGTCGCTCGCACACAAGACACGCCATTTTAGGTGGGGCTTCTAAGACATAGCTGCTGAAATGGCAGAAACTAAAGGTGCTTTCATTATATTGTTTAATGAGGCTCACATACATAAGCTCTTCTCACTTCCAAATATTACGGAACTATAAAAAAAAACCCTTTTAATTTTATAACCTATATTCTTTTTCATTTTTGCCCATTTCATTTTTATTTTTGGGGGGATGTGTCTTACAGCTTTTGGGTTTTACATCTTCAGACATTTCTTCACAAGTCAGAAGTAGTCTCATTATTGAAAAGAAGAAAGGACAGAACCCTGCTCTAAGTCCCTTTTGCTAACATTTATCTCAAATATTATCTTTAATGGTCTCCTTTCACAAACAGGGCAAGGCAGAGAAAACTACTGACATGATCAAAAAGAAGGCCGAAAGTCTCGAATGATTCATTTCTGAATTTCCTGTGCTATTCTGAATCTTGAAAAGCCACCTGAAATTGGGTCTGGCAACCGTAAGGACAGACCTTATTTGAGACATAGCAACCAGTGAAGCACCAAGCATGCGGGGGCAAGAGACTGGAAGGCATAAATCATCCCCAAAGCAGATTCAGGGACACTGAGAAGAGGGAGGAACGGATCTGTCAGTTCTCATTCCGTTACTCCCTTCTCCAGTCTGAAATTCCTTCCTCCAAATCAGCTTGTGAGTTAGTTAGTTAGTTAGTTAGTTGTTTTTAAAGTCCTCATGAAACTTCATTAGCATTTAATGTGGATTTCTTTTATGGACACTTTCCCCTAGTTTATGAATTACATGGATGAAGAACTGCACAGCAAAATCTGGAGACGAGAGAAGGGTGGTTCTGCTTTAGTTCCTGCGTTGTTTTTTGAAAGCGCAAATTATTCAGCCCACAGTAAACTGAGAGTGCAGTTGACTAGAGCTGGGCACTAAAACTCACAACCAAGGGCCCGGGCTCAGTGCAGAGAGTCAGCTTTGTATACTAAGTAGAACTGGCCGGTCCTGCGCACATGGACGGATGCCATTATGCCATTAAACCCAGTACTGTCTGTTCTGACTGGCAGCTGTTCTCTAGGGGTCTTTCCCAGCCTTGCTGTCTGAGATCCTTTTAGCTGGAGCCACTGGGGGGCTGAGCCCAGGGCGTTCTGCACACAAAGCATGCGCCCGACTGATAACCTACAACCCCCTTCTAAACCCCTAACAGCTGCAAGATCAGCAACACATGCTCGTCTGAGCTGCTCAGAACCACTAATTGGGGTCTTCCAAACGAGAGCTGTTTGTTCATCCCCGCATTTTTTCAGTCTTTACCCAAACTCTCTCTGGGACTTCCCTGTATTTCTAATAGCCTGGTAGGTGGCTGTGAGGTGTCTGGCTTGGGGGTTGGGGGGTGCACACGCTTGGGCAATCGGCAAACGCTGGAATTAATGGGAAACCTGAAAAGGACTTACAGACATTTTTAAGCAGATGAGACAACCACCCTCTTCAAGTTACAATCCCTGATAAGCCCAAAAACTACAAGTGAGTCGACGATTTGTGCTTCCCTTTGTTTACTTTTATTTTGCATTTATCTTAAAATATCTATGTGCCACTGCTCCAAGGAAAGCCTCACAAAGCGACTTAACAACAATAAAAAGTACATTTTAAAAAATGGTATGACTAAAACCAACAATAAAACAAAATTCGCGAAAATAAAAACAGATTCAAAATTCTGATAACCTGCATCATTTTTCAACAAGCAGACATCAGCTAAGATGGTGGCGGCTATGTTACACCTCCCCCCCAAAAAACCCCCACAAATCTGTGCTAGCAGCAATGTACAGCAGTAAGCAAAGACACAGAGCTCAGCACAAAGAAGGTTTTCACACCATTCTTCCCACCCTTTTCCTGGACTCCTGAAGATCCCTTAAAGATTTCGCCCAGATTTTGGCTGAATAGGGACCTGATACAGTCATGAACAAGTGGAAAAGGGAAGGAATTTATTCTACCATAGCTAACAAAATGATAGGTGTTAGGGAGAGAGGGTCTTGTCGAAACTGACTTGGGAAGGAGGTGAGGATCCACCAACATAAATTTTCCATAAATTTGGTGCTGCTAACACAGCCGTTTGACTGCACCTCCAGAGGTGCACTCCATTGTCTCTTGAGAAAGACGGATGCCAGCACGGAGAGCCACACCTCTGGCGCTGCTGTAGACTTGAGCATGGCTTCGGTGGGGCGCTGCTAGTTTTTGCCCACCCTGAGCACTTGGGCTGTGAACCTTACATGGGCAAGTCTGCATCTATAGCGTGTTGTATAACACCCGTTCTCAATGATATTATGCAAAGCAGGAATTAACTGGAAGTAGGGAGGGGAAAACAGCCATCGAAGGCAGGGCAGTGGTGATTCATTCATGCTCTCGCTGAGTGCCAAAGCCAGTGGAAAATACCAGATCTGCCACACCCAAGGTCTGCATAGAGACCACTAGGCCACTTCATATGCACAAGGACAGGGCAAGAGAAAGCGTTTTAAGTGCCCAGAACAAAAAATTCCAAATGGAAACCCTTCCCACTAACTGACAATGGGGTAGAAACCATGACAGAGTTCTCCTCCCCAAGCCCCACTGGAGTGAACTGCCATGCTCTTGCCCAGCCGCGGTTTACTTCTATGGAGCTTGCAAGAAATTTCCCCTGCGGTTTATTTTCCCACTGAAACCTGCCTCCCAGCCTGCCCTGATTTTGAAACCTCGTTTTGCCTATTGTGGGCCTACTACCTCTGCAACCCAAGGCCAGCCAGTTGCAGGAACTGGTCTGTGCATCTGTAAATGCTCAGTTAAGCCTGGCGTTTCTGCAATGGCCCGTCTCTGCCATGGCCATACAGTCTCCACAGTCATCGAGCACTCCGTGGATCACGCGTCTACAGCTCTCCTCCACTAGCTTCCTTCTTTGTTGCACCAATGCCTGATTTCCCCTCTCTGATTGGCCGGACCAATTTGAGGATTTCAGCAATAAGAAAGACACATAAACCGGGCAGTGGTATATTAAAAGCACCGACTGTCAGCCTACCGGATCAACTTTCAAACATGATCTGCAGTTCTATGCAGGGGTTCCTTTGTCCCCCTTCAGGCTGTAACACACAGAGAGGACCCAGGTTCGAAATATGAAGCACCCATGTCAAAAAGCAGTCTACACACACACACACACACACACACACACACAGCCCATTTAATGGACTGCAGAGAAAGGTCATGGCCGGAGGAGAGGGTCAGAGGAAGAAATGCAGACAAATGTGGGCAAATGATCTTGGTACCCTGAACTATATCTTATTAATGGTGCCAGTCGCTGTGGTATCTCAAGGTAACACCCAAGCTTCCAGAGCAAATAGCTTATCTTGCAAACCCCTCCCAGGCATCAAGGAGACGAGGGGATACGTTGGAGAGGTTAGGAGCAGGGCAAAGGGAAGGGGAATTATTAGGAGGAAAGGCATATTCTCAAGTCCATGTTTTTCTTGTAATATTAAATACTGTATTTTTTGCTCTATAAGACTCACTTTTTCCCTCCTAAGAAGGGGAAATATGTGTGCGTCTTATGGAGCGAATGCAGGCTGCGCAGCTATCCCAGAAGCCAGAACAGCAAGAGGGATTGAGGCTTTCACTGCACAGCGATCCCTCTTGCTGTTCTGGCTTCTGAGATTCAGAATATTTTTTTTCTTGTTTTCCTCCTCCAAAAACTAGGTGTGTCTTGTAGTCTGGTGCGTCTTATAGAGCAAAAAATACGGTACTATATAAGGCAGGGGTCAGCAACCTTTTTCAGCCGTGTGCCAGTCCACCGTCCCTCAGACCATATGGTGGGCCGGACTATATATATATATATTTTTTGGGGGTGAACAAATTCCTATGCCCCACCAATAACCCAGAGATGCATTTTAAATAAAAGCACACATTCTACTCATGTAAAAACACCAGGCAGGCCTCACAAATAACCCAGAGATGCATTTTAAATAAAAGGACACATTCTGCCTGTAAAAACAGGCTGATTCCCGGACCGTCCGTGGGCCAGATTGAGAAGGCGGTTGGGCTGGATCCGGCCCCTGGGCCTTAGGTTGCCTACCCCTGATATAAGGTATTTAGGGTGGCATCAAACAGATGACTGAATTGCTGTCCCGACTTTGGTTCTACATGGTTTTTGGAATCAAACATCATCAACAACAACAGCGCCACAACACTCACACAAAAGCCGTTCGCCATGTGCAACACACCCGTACATGGTGATTCCCCAACAGCCGCAGCCTGGGTTCTCGAGGTACATGCTTGTTTCGACACTTTGATGTTAGGAAGCAGGGCGGGACGTGAAAATTCTGTTCCCAAGAGCAGAAACAATTTGGTGTGGCAAAGGCGAGCCCTTTGCCAGCTTCCCTCCTGCACACACATGTGGGGCTCTCACAAATCCAAACCGCAGGCTGCAGGGGCCGGACGTACACCCTTCATCATGACAATGGGGTAGGTACCCTTCTATGGGGGGTGTCTAGTCATTAAAAGAATTTGTAGATGACTATTTATTTTTCTTTTAAAACCAATTGATTCAGTAAATTCAAATCAATTTGTATTTTAATAAAATTTTCCTTTGGGGAGTTTGAAGGAAATGTGACATAATTTACAGTGTAATCAATGAGACAAAACCCAAATATTTTCTTTTCATCCCCCTATTACATTAATACACCAGAATCAAAACCTCAAAAACATTATTCTAAAATGCTTTTAATCAGTTTAAAATTGTGAATGATGTCATTATAAATATAATTGCTGTAATTTCCCCCCACTTTGAACATATATATAGTAATTTTCCATCTCTTTGTACAGTTTGCAATGTATTTATTTGTCCAAGCTAAGTGTGGGGCTTTTGGGGGGGGTGCCAAGAATCCTTTGCCCCACAAATTAAAAATTGCCCTCACCAATGTAAATTGTCCTCCACCAGTTAATTGACGAAAGCTCAAGCTGACGGGGAAGCTACCAATTAACCTGAGCAAAGCTTGCAGTCCTGCCTTGCATTCATTGGCTAGCAATTGTTCCTCTAGCCTGAAACTTTGAGGAGATGCCGCTTTAGAATTTATACGGGTGTCGCGTTCGCCACAGCATTGCACTGGAGTTTAACACTATATAAAATGCAAAAAGAAGAACTGTGCATAGTGCCTTCTGGGTATGGGCACTTGAAAATAAATAAATGAATGAATCAATAAGTAAGTAATTGTTGGCAATAGTAAGAATAATAGAGCTACACTTTACTTGTTAACCATGGGGAGCATTAGGGCAGACAGCACAAACACACTTGGAGAAGTTCTTCTTCGACAACAGAGAAAAGGAATGGGCAGCCAGAGGGCAAACACTTATTTCCCCCCCCCCCCCTTTCCTCCTTTTATAAAGTGCTGTGCCTTGAGAGAGGAAGGGCACATCTTGTGTTGATGCCTGCCTCCTTACCTTCTTGCAAAAGAGAAGGCCCTTCCCATATTGTCCATTAATAATTCCCCCATGATCGGAAAACTCAAGAGACATTAAACACATTCAGCTCAGAAGACAAGGATTCGGACGGTCACAATGTTGTGTTATTCGATTAGCAGTGGTGATGGGAGGAGGGCTGATAAATTGGAAAAGGGACCGCATGGCAAGGGTCCCCAGTGCTAAAATCCACTTCCTCACTTCAGCCTACATCAAAGTACATCATGCACACATCCTGACATGCTCACAAGTTTCCACAAGGACTTGTAGGATTTCACCTATTCCTTTTCCCCTCTTTTAGGAGGGGAATCCTAGATTTCCTCCATATCCAGCCATTTGAAACAACCCTGGCTGTAGCTTCTACTTCTGAAACCGAGGCTAGACTTCCTAGGAGTGCGGATTAGGGGTAAGAAGTGACCCGAGCAGGAATCATCCCCAAGACGCTTCAGGCCAGAACGCATGTGACGCAGTAAGAACCATGAATGGATGTCCCAACATCGTTTTAAAGCTCAAAATTTAAAACGTACTTGTATATATATATATTTGCCTAGGGATGCTAGCCCAGAGGGAAAGGGTTAAACAGCCCTCCCCTCCAGTACAGCTTCTCTACCCCAACGTGAGTTTGTGCAAAGGAGGCTATAGCAGCTTTTATATAAATAAGAGAGAGAGAGGGGTAATGAAATAATCTTAAATAGAACAAATGTAGTATTTCAATGAGGCAAGTGGCGGGTGGCAGAAAGATCTGATATACATCTGTCTCCCAATGGGGCACACTTTTCCCTATGCAAACCTGATGGAAGTCATTTTGCTCAAGCTTGCATTTTCCCCTCCAGGCACCAAATGTCTTGGGCCACCCTTAATAGTGAAAAGTTGGGGGATCCTCAGTATGTGACTCGCTGCAGACCAAAACGAAAGGGAGAAAAGCGTCGATATAAATTCACCATTCTGTCTGTCCCCGGGCACACCAGCAATGCCACAAGTCTACTATCAACAAGCATGTCTGGGCTTCAAGAATGGAAAATATGAAAGGGAGTGGCCCTGAAATTTGCAAAGGACCATCCGTCCCGGCAGAAGCGATTTCACGCGGAAAATGGAGAAGTAAATCTACGAGGAAAGAATGAATCATTCTCCCTATGGGTGTGAGCCAGGCAGAGTGTGTGACTGGTGCCATTTTTGAGGGTACCACTGACGAGGAAGTGCCCCCACCCAAAACTGATGCCTCATCATGTTCCAATTGTCCTTATATAACTTAGCTGTGGGCGGTTATACAAGCTCAAAGGAGACTCAACAGAGGGGGAAGCCACTCAACATTCCCAGCCAAAGTTATGTCTCTCTCTTTCTTTTGTCTTTGTTTGCCAGATTCACCAAGGAGGTTGGGTTGTTTACCTCCACCCTGCTGCTTGTGTGGGGACGTGTTACCACGTCTCTTTATGGCCCGGACACATTTCAACCTGAATGAAGTTTTCTCAACATACCACAAATCCCCACATCTCATGCACATACACACGGGAAAGGAGCTTATCGCTGAGACAAGCACCATGCGCGCCTGGGAACTAGCATGCTCCAGGAGAGGTTCTGTCCTCTCAAACGGTGTCTGGAACATCCTCATCAACCCCCACTGTATTTTGCCACGGCGGGTTAAGGGAAAATTGTACCGTATTAATCATATTAATGCAGATTTCCGCCCAGGCAGAATCTTCCTGCAGGACTAACATTCTCCTGCATGCCTGCTCTGGACAGGCAGTTCAGCCTTACAAAAGCCAGAGCACACTTGGAAGTGGTCAGAAAGGCCTGTTGCAAAAATGGGGCAGGTGCCTTCGTTCTATACCAGCTGTACTTGCAATTGACACTGTGGGGTTAAGCAAATTCACGTACGCACCTAGCAAAGGAAAGAGGCAGCACTTGCTAAAGTCATTCCTCCTGAAGGAGCTTCTGTTAGGATCTAAAGAGCAAGAATGCAGTTTAACCAACTTTCATCTTTCTTTTTTTCTCTCTCTCTCTCTCTCTGTCTCCCTAGTGAAACACTTCAAGGGGATTTCGGGTGTGTCCGGCACCGTTCTCAACTACGCCAGTCCACGGTCAAAGGAAGACCCCATGACTGTGATAAACTCCTGCCTGCACCAGCAGCAAGTCCTAAACGTGGCCCCCAGTAGAAGAATTCCCCCCAGCTGCCTTCTGAATTACATTTTTTCAAGAAAGTGAATGAGATTTATGACGCAAATCCCCTTCATTATGAAACCAAACACCATCCAAGAACATTTTGCCGCCGTGGGGAGCAATTTCTAGACGACACACAACACATGCTGAAATACTTTTTTTTAAAAAAAAAAAATTGTAGCTGAAGAGCCAGATTGCAAGATGCAGAGAAAAACCGCAAAAAAGTTAGCGCTTACCTAGCAATCTGAATGTTCCTGGTAAGAAGGTCCCAGCTGCTGTATAATTCCTCCTTGAAAGAGAGAGAGAGAAAGGGCAAGAAGATAAGAGAGAGGGAGAGAGAGAGGGAGAGAGGGAGGGAGAGAGAGAGAGAGAGTATCCAGCTGCCAAGAGTCTGAGCTGGGAACTTACCACTGAAAGTCACTGACTTTTAGTCAAAGAAGGGAAATCCTTTTTAAAACCTTAGCCCCTCCCAGGCCAGTAATTGTGAGGGCAGACAGATGAGACAGGACGTAGGAGGGGCCTCTTTACTGTAATGTGTGTGTGGAATAGGAATAACACCCTTTCATGTCTGCAAACTGGCAGCCAACATTCCTGCTCTATGGTATTTGGGGCTGAGGCTGTCGGTATTTAGGGAGTCAAAATGATTCTGGGTTACAAGGGGAGGGGGAATCAAGGTTATTCTAGGACACATGGAGAGTTGCCGGTCTCTAGGGTGGACTGCTGGAACGTAGCATATGCTGCTCGGAGCTGGATTCTCATCCCAAAACGACTGGGTGCTGACCGTATTGTTTTCTCTTTTCCACTGTGTTTCCTTTTGAAACCCAGAAAGTTATCGTTTTTGACCTGTCTTTTAGGCCTGGTTCTCAATCTGGGCCTGGCCTGACTTTTGGCTGCTCATTGCGGGGTTCACATGCTTCAAATGGTTTTCTCTTCAAAAAATGGTCTGCATGTACAAAATTCGATGCGAGAGGAAACAGTTCGCTTTCTAGCCTAACCTCCTCCCTGCAGTGGCGTAGCGTGGGTTGTCAGCACCCGGGGCAAGGCAAGTAATTTGCACCCCCTAACCCGTGGATTTGCGCCCCCTAACCCTAACCCCCAGATGTTGCGCCCGGTGCGGCCGGCCCCCCTGCACCCCCCACGCTACGCCACTGCCTCCCTGACAGGTTAGTTCTCCATGTGCAAGGACTGTGTGTGTCAGTACAAAAATAATTCTGCCATCTGGGCAATCTAAAGGGAATAAAGATTAGCTACTGGTTTACCATTTCTGTGAGAACCAGGTCACAGCCACTTCTGGGACTAATGAACCCTACATATGATTGGTGCATCCTGAGAAATATGTGTTTAATGTGCTTTGCTTACTTGTCCTGAGGAACTCTGCGAGCAGATTGTCAATAAGTTAAGTTTTCCAGTTTGACTTTACTTGTTCCGATTGTTTTCTAATGACGGTTAAAGACATTTTCCAGCCCGTACTGAATTCCTACCAGAGCCTCAGTATTGTGTAGATAAGGAAGGCTGGAGGTAACCAAGACATGTTTCCCCTGGTATGGTCCAGTGTAGCGAGACTAATTTGCTCTCCAGGACTCGGCAGCTGCAATATGAACAAAACCAGTTCATATTTCGTGGAATTTACTGCTTTTCTGGGTCATCAAGATGCAAAGTTAGGTTTGGCGCTAATTATGGGCGCAGCCCCACCTCTGAGTCATTTCAGAGAAGCTTGTGCAGAACCAGTTCTTACTGGATTATGTGCACCCTTGGTTGTACGTATTTTGGCTGTTCAGAGAGCCGATCCAAAGAGCCGCCTTTGGTTGAAACCATCTGGCATGTACTTTTTGGGTTGGGTACAGGCAATAGGATGTAGAGCTGAAACAAGTAAGATCTGTTCAGGTTCATGAGTCAGATACGGATCTTTGTGAACAATCTTTTCTGCCTTTGACTCTGGGAGCTCTGCTGTGTTACTTCAGAATCAGTTTGTAGGGCCACAGCTCAGAAGTAGCACCCCTAGTTTCATTCCAAGACATCAGTAGCAAGTCTGAGAAAAGATGTGAAGGCCTGGGGTCAAAAGTGACCTGAGTTAGGCACAACCCACACTGCTGTTCATGTGTGGTCGCTACCAAATGAAACCATCACAAATTGATAGTTTTTGACAAAGTTGTGATTCTTGCATTCCACTATCCCTAGTGTCAGGAATTTCAAAGGTTTCCCAGGGTCTGGCAAGCTGTGATTGTGACAAATTCACAGCGTACTTCAAGGGTCATCGCCAAGAACCTTCTGATCTCCACCCGGAGCACCAACTCTGTTGCAAAAGGGAAGGAAGTTTAAAACGAAAATGAGAAAATAATATTCCAGTCAATTCTCAGCTCCACAGCCTTCTCTTACAGTGTTGAGAAGCAAGATCCATGCCACAAGACATGTTCAACTCCAGCACTGAAAAAAACAAAAACAAAACTCCAGCACTGTGACCCTCTACAAGAAGAAAGGTTACTAACATGTAACAACCACTATGGAATCTCCCTGCTGAGTACTGTGGGGAAAGCCTTAACCCATGTAGTTCTCAACAGATTACATTCACTGGCCTATAGGTCTATCCCGAGTCACCAGGGGTGCCAACTTGAATAAAATATTAATAATAAAAATAAAAATAATCAATCACAAGACGTCACACACAAACACAATTTGAATGGCAATGCCCATTAACTTTGGGGGTGGGGCCCCTCAAATATTTTATGGGGGGGAGAGGGAGTGAAGGACCTTGGCTCCTAGGAGTTGGCTCCTATGCAAGTCACAAGGCAGCTTTTGAGCTCTGAGGTCAACTGTTGACATGATTTGATCACTGTGTCAGCTGCGGGAGAAATGCCAAGAGCAGAGGCGCGCCATGTAATTTGCCTTCATAGACCTCATCAGCCGAAAATGATTCTTCACACCGCTCAATAAGATAGGATGCCCACCTATACCCCATGAGATGATCATGCCCTTCCACCAAAACATGCACAGCATCAAGTATGACGGCTCATCCTTGGATGTCTTCCTATAAAGAGCTGTGTTCTCACTCCAACTCTCTTCGGCATGTTCTTCTCCCTGTTGCTCTCAGATGCCTTCAGCTCAACAGAAGACAGTGTATACATCCATTCAAGGAGCAATGGAGGCCTGTTCAACCTGGCATGTCTCCACCCAAGACAAAAGTGTGGTGGGTCCTGTGAGATGTTGTTTGCAGATGACGCAGCCTTGACTATGTGCTCTGAGGAAGCTCTACAGAGACTCACCAGCTGTTCTGCATGGAGTTTGGCCTCACCATCAGCTTGATGAAGACCAACATCCTGGGTCAAGATGTCACCATCACTCCACACATCAGCATTGGTGACCACATGATTGAGGTGGTAGGTGATTTTCTCTACCTGGGCTCCACCATAACTAGCAACCTCTCCATCGACTCTGAGTGGGACAAGCATGTTGGCAAGGCAGCTACAGCAATGACTTGCCTCTCCAAAAGGGTATGGGAGACTGTGATGCTATTGACCACAATGAAGATCTACCAGTCTTGTGTATTGAACATGTTACTTTATGGGAATGAGATGTGGGCAACTTATACCTGCCTGGAGCAATGCCTCAACGCCTTTCACATGTGCTGCATCACATAGCAGGACAGAGTCTCAAATAAAGATGTGCTGTCCCAAACCACATTCCCAGCATGTTCACACCCCGTCTCAGTGATGTCTCTGCTGACTTGGTCATGTCCACAGAATGGAAGAAGGCAGGACCCAAAGGATGTGCTGGCTTCAGGCACCAGGCCTGTTGGCAGACCTTGTCTAAATTACAAAGATGCCATGAAGGCTGGTAACATTAACCCCGCCTTGTGGAAATACCTTGCAGACATCTGCAGTGCCTGGGGCAGGCAGGCAGGTCATGTAGCCTCAGCAATGACCAGAGGGGGAATGACCATGGAAGGAGTACAGAAAGAAGAAATGCCTTGGTAACACGTATCGGCACAATCCAATGCCTTCATCTGCCTCACCTGCAACAAAACATGTCTCTCCCTTATTGGTCTGTACAGTCACAGCAGGCATGGTAACTCTCCAAAGGTTTGACTTCACCTCCAAAGGCACACTCCTCCATTGTCTCCTGAGACAGATGGATGCCAACCAGCTAGTTAATTCTCAAGCCAGACAATGTGCTATATTGTTATGCTTCTCACTATATAATTAGATACAAGGGGAGGGTGCAGTGTGGTGGTTCATGTAGGACAGCAAAAAGAACCACTAGCCTGGATAACAACAAGAGTTCCAGCAAATGCAGCTTTTATCAGCCCTGTAGCTTGATGAGGCTACTCTTGCTGAAATTTCTCTTCCTTAAAAATCTCTACAGTACTAGAGGCCTGTTCTGGGATGTGCAGGCCATTGAAAGGCTTGGGATCTCAAACCGATAATTTTCAGCACCATCACCAAACTGCAGTTCTCAGGATTCTTTGAGGGAAGCCGGGGCAGTTAAACTGATGTACTGTATAAACAAAAACAGAATCAGAGTAAAAAAGGTGTTGGCGCACCTCTACGGTATGTTCAAACCCTACCCCAAATCCTGTGTCTCTTCACCATGCCATTTCCCAACCTCCAGTTAAGACACGCCATTGAAAACAGCACAGAGGAACCCAAGTTCAGTGCCAAAAGTGCTGTGTTCCCACACCAAGGATAAAACTGTGGCCATCGCCTTTAGAATGAGTACCAAAGATTTCAAAATGCGCATGAAATGTCACTTGTTCTGTCCAGCCAGTAGGCAGAGGGGAATCACCTCTGATGCCTCTCTTTATACCGCTATCCACACCGTTGCTCCCAGTGGCCTCCTTGCATTTCCTTCAGTGGACGCTCTCTATTTATGGACAGCATCTGGAAGGGCCTTGCGCAGGCTTGGGGCCAGCTGCAAAGAGCCAGAGTCTTCAGAGGCTGCCTTAAGCCCTGTCCCGTAGGTCCCTCCTTTGGTCTTTGAATCCAGCGTTGAGTCACATACTCGGTGCTGCCCAGCAGTCCCAGACCTCAGTCATAAATCCTTTTCACAGTAATTGCCTTCCCAAGAGTGTGTTCCTGTGAAGATCAAAGATTTATGGTGTGCGCATGCGAGAGAAAGAGGGCTAATTTCAGGCATGTATGGTGCGCTTCATGCGCCCACTTTGTCCTGTTCAAATGCACCCCTGTGTTCTAATTTTGCAACGGAAGTGAGTGTACTCGGGATCTTTTAACGGTTAATGCATAGTTTTTCCTGTATCAATTCCAAAGTCCATATTGGGGCAATGCCATCATTAAGCCAACCAAAAGAGTTCTGGGGAAATCAAAAGCTTACACATTACTTTATGGCATTTTGGTTGGCCTAACAAAGGCCTTGCCCTAATATGGACCTTGGATTTTTTTCTTATGGGCCAGCAGAGCTACCTTTATTCTCTGTATTAAGTTATCCTGAGTACCAAACACTCTTTATTAAGAGCTATGCCCATTTGATCTAGCCGTTGCAGCATTTTTTGCAAGAATCTCGGAAACTAGCCGTTTCCAGTAGTTCACCAGAGGACCAGTGCCCTTTCAGCCGATTCCTGCCCTGCTTCCTCTCTTCAGAAGCCACCTGCGTATCCCCAGAAGAGACACAACATCCTCCCTCCAGGGCCCCAGGCCTTTGCTTAGCTCACTCCACCCTGCTACCAGCTTCTCCCCTTACTTTGGGTGTGGCCATTTCTGAATGGCAAAGATATTTGTGCCAACATGTACTTCTGTGGGGAAGCTGTTCTGGGTTCAGTTTCCCATCCCCATTGTTTCCCATCTTGGATGATGATGGCAGGAAGTTCAGAATTTAAAAATGAATAAAATAAATTCAATAAAACAATTCTTTGTTTTTCTGCAGGCGTCACCTTGTAGGCATGTGCCAATTCTAGAAATGGAAGCTACTAGTAATGGCTTCTGCTTGTCTAGAACAGCATTTATTTATTTATAAATTATTATTACTATTATTATTATTATTATTATCACCATCATTGAATTTATATACTGCCCTGTACCTGGAGGTCGCAGGGCAGTTCACAGAACAAAATCAAATTATAAAACTACAAAAATATATTGCCCTCAAATAGCACTGGGTACGGCACAGCTGGGAAGTGAAGTGTTGGTGGATGAGAGAGTGCGCTTATCACACAGACAGAGGTTGAGCTCGGTTCAGATTAAGCAGCTGTTTGGGACAGTTTCTCTCCATGGGACGCAGCAGCCCAGTCTGCACGGAACTCTAAGCCAAAACATGGCATCAGGATTGGCGGAGGAGCAGAACAGCTGTGATCTTCACTCATGTAGTTGCTCATTCACAAGAAACCATGGTTTGGTTTAGCATGATGAGCAAACAAGTGAGGCGACAGACCCAAGCGGTGGGTTAAAGCTCCATTAAGGGCCAAGCTAGATGTGGCAGAAGCTGTCAGGTGTGTTTGTTTTGGTCCATGTTTAAGTAGCAAGAGGGGTGTCTCATTTTTAGGATACAATGTTTGTGGCTTTAAGAGAAACTAAGCACAACTTTGCGAATGTATTCAGAAACATTTGTCTCTTGAACATACAGTGGTACCTTGGGATGCAAACGGGATCCGTTCCGGAACCCCATTCGCATCCTGAAGTGAATGCAACCTGTGTCTGCACGTGCGCGGGTCGCGTTTCGCACTTCTGCGCATGCGCATGACGTCATGTTGACCATCTGTGCATGTGCACATGGCAAAACCCGGGTCGCTGTGGAGCGCAACCCGCAAATACTTAACTTGAAGCACATTTATCCCGAGGTATGACTGCATACTGTTGTTTTCTTTTAATTCTCGTTTTATGTAACTGTTGCATATCTTGTGTCATCATCATTCTCTTCCCTCTACCGTATCAGAACCCTGCTTGTATGCTGTGTTCCCTCAAGCACATTTTCCAGAGCTCAGCTCAGCTGTAGTACCGGAAGTGGACCAGGCCGGGCAGGTGTGTGCCTGGAGCCACGGAATGTGGCCCAGTGAGGGGGGGAGAGCGAAGCCTCAGCTCTCCTCACCTCCGCACCCATTGTGATGTTATAACCCCTCCCCACCCTCCATTTAATAAGTGAGTGGGGCAGATGCATGAATGAATAATAAGCATGCTTTCATGAACTCTGCTGAATTCGGACTGGGTGGCTACAGCTATCCACCAAGAGCTTTTCCTGCACCGGTCTCACTGTGAGTGAACATGAGCTGCACACAGACCGTCCAAGTGCTTTTTTCCTCCCTAAAAAAATGTTTAGGGGGTACTCTCATTTTCCCATTCATATTGAAATACAGCCCCTCAATGAGGCCAAACTTACCGTATTTTTCGCTCTATAAGACGCACCAGACCACAAGACGCACCTAGTTTTTGGAGGAGGAAAATAAGAAAAAATATATTCTGAATCTCAGAAGCCAAAACAGCAAGAGGGTTCACTGCGCAGTGAAAGCAGCAATCCCTCTTGCTGTTCTGGCTTCTGGGATAGCTGCGCAGCCTGCATTTGCTCCATAAGACGCACACACATTTCCCCTTACTTTTTAGGAGGGAAAAGGGGAGTCTTATAGAGCAAAAAATACGGTAGATTCTGCGTCCCCCCAGAAAAAAGCACTGTCCAAGAGTCCCAAAATTAGGAGAAGCCGTCCTGGTTTGATCCCGGAATATCCCACTTTTCCTTAGGATGTCTCTATTTTCATTGGAGAAATGTTGGAAGGTATGGAGTTATCTGACCCATGAGCCATCTGAAGGCAGTCCTGTATAGGAAAGTTTTTCAAAGTTTAATGTTTTATGATGTTTTTATATATGTTGGAAGCTGCCCAGAGTGGCTGGGGCAACCCAGTATGATGTGCCGGGTGTAAATAGTAAAATTATCATTATGGAATGGGACGTCCTTATTTTCATCAGAAAACTGTTGGAGGGTGCCCTGTGAGAATTAGTAAGAAGGCACGCCAGTTCCATTTCAACTTGTTTTGGGTCAGATTTCCCCTGTCCCCTCTATCTTCATTTACACCGATGGCTTGTGGCTTGGTTTTGTTTTTTTCTCTTGTTCCCAGTAGCAATCCTAAATAGTAAAGTCTATTCCTCCACTGTCCGGCTGCGCCTTTTCCCAGCAGAAGATTGAGGCAAACCCAGGAATTACTTCCTCTGCGTGTTTTTGTCAGCCACTCAATCGTCCCTGGCTTGCGTCAAGCCCTGGCTCGGCTCAGATTTCCTTCCCTGTGATAAGCAGGCTGCGCACGCACGCACACAACGGCACACACAAACACACACACACACCCCTCGCCATGGCAACACTACACACACAGACATTAAACAGTGTTTTACTTCGGAAGTCTGCAAAGCCGCAGGACGTCACTGTGGTTGCTGCAGTTATGTGAGGCCTATAATATAACACTTA
The DNA here is from genome assembly GCF_964234715.1 of Podarcis melisellensis. Taxonomy (NCBI): domain Eukaryota; kingdom Metazoa; phylum Chordata; class Lepidosauria; order Squamata; family Lacertidae; genus Podarcis; species Podarcis melisellensis. Next base: position 7,314,828 of record NC_138534.1, read on the forward strand.
ATTCAGTACAGGTTGTCTGGCGAGGAGTAGCAGGGGCTATTTTTTCCCTCTTAAATGCAAATCTCTGTAATTTGAGCAAACTTCCTGGCTGCTGCTGCCACCGCCACCGCCCAGCCCCCAAAACCTTAAGAGGGCCGTGTGTGTGTTTTTGGACACTTCCATGGCAACAAGTCATGTTGTTGACTGGGTATTCCCCACAGTTTGTCACGTCCCTACAATGGCAAACGTTGTAGTTTTGCTCCTTTGTCTCTTGTTGGGAACCTTGCAGAAACAACAGTAAATAGATTAACTGCCTGCAGCCATCCATCTAACCAACTAACTCGTCCCCAATTGTGAGGGCTTTGCGGCCTTTTTATGGGGGAAGTGTGGAGGGGGTGGGACTGGGCTTCAGAAGTACAGTGGTACATCGGGTTACATACGCTTCAGGTTACATACGCTTCAGGTTACAGACTCCGCTAACCCAGAAATAGTGCTTCAGGTTAAGAACTTTGCTTCAGGATGAGAACAGAAATCGTGCTCCAGTGGCGCAGCGGCATCAGGAGGCCCCATTAGCTAAAGTGGTGCTTCAGGTTAAGAATGGACCTCCAGAACGAATTAAGTACTTAACCCGAGGTACTACTGTAAATGGGCCCAAGTATGTGGGGAGACTCTTCTACAGACCTAGAGAACAAGACTCTGAAGACACGTGTGCTCTACAGTCACAACTTTCTGTACAATTCCATAGCCTACAACATTTCTCCAATGAAAATAGGGACGTCCCATTCCATAATGATAATTTTACTCTTTATACCTCACACATCTTACCGGGTTACCCCAGCCACTCTGGGCAGCTTCCAACGTATATAAAAACATAATAAAGCATCAGACACTTAAAAAAAATACTCTATACAGGATTGCCTTCAGACGGCTCAGGGGTGGGATAACTCCACACCTAAGGAAAAGTGGGACATTCTGGGATCAAATCAGAAACCGGAATGGCTTCCCTAAATCCGGGACATCCCTGGAAATTAGGGACACTTGGAGGGTCTGCAATTCTCAGCATTATCTCGGCATTCTGGTATAAAGCTGATGTATGTTGTTGTGTAGATATACTGTAGTGAGCTCCCAGCCACAAATTTTCAGTTGGCTATGGGAGATGAGCATGTGAAGAGAAAATGTGGGTTGGGGTTTTTTATTTGTTGCGCTTTTTTAAAGGATCCTAGCATGTTTTTCCCTGTTATGAGAACGCTACTTATCTGTCCAGAGTGTGCATCTATATCTCCTTTGGGAACTGACTATGATATCCATTTGAAGAAGCTCATAAATGTGACTGCGGCTGAATCAAAATGTCTCAGCTGATGAGCAACTCATAGAGCTGAGCTTGGAACCCCCAGAATTTGGATTGGAAGAGTTGCATTGCTTTGCAATGGAGTCTTGGCGGGATTTTTCTTTCAGACACTTCATTACACATCTGCAGACCCCTCCAAGTGTCCCTATTTTGGAGGGTAAGCATCTGAAAAAGAGGGCTGTTGTCTTTGAAAGCTTGTGCGGTAATAAAGCCACTGCCACAAAACCCTTTGTTGTTGTTTTTTATCATTATTGCTGGATCCTTCAGCACAGTAAGTCACCTGTGTAAATAATACTGAGACCCATATTGTGGAAATGAAATACAATATGCAATTGACTGCTGTTACTGGCACTCATTGTAGTTTTGCACTCATTCAGGAATGCTGTTATCGTATGATGATTCTTAGGAGCTATTTATTACATGTTAACACTTAATAATAATAATAATAATAATAATAATAATAATAATAATAATTTATTATTTGTACCCCGCCCATCTGGCTGGGTTTCCCCAGCCACTCTGGGCGGCTTCCAACAAAGATGAAAGATACACTAAAATGTCACATATTAAAAACTTCCCTGAACAGGGCTGCCTTCAGATGTCTTCTGAATGTCAGGTAGATGTTTATCGCTTTGACATCTGATGGGAGGGCGTTCCACAGGGCGGGCGCCACTACCGAGAAGGCCCTCTGCCTGGTTCCCTGTAACTTGGCCTCTCGCAGTGAGGGAACCGCCAGAAGGCCCTCGGAGCTGGACCTCAGTGTCCGGGCAGAACGATGGGGGAGGAGACATGTTAACAGCCCCCCAACACTGTGGTTCTTTTCTTTTAAAAGCTGCTGTGGGAGGAGGGAATTGAGAGCAGAGAAATGATGCAGGCAAAGGGAGGGGGACTTAGCTTTTGCCCCACCTGCCATTTCATTGCTCCAAGTACAGTCATGCTTCATGTTACGTCCGCTTCATGTTACGTTCTTTCAGGTTACGTCCCGCAGCGACCCGGAAGTACCGGAAAGGGTTACTTGCACAGAAGCGCAAAATAATATCATGTGCATGTGCAGAAGCGGCAAATCCCAACCCGCGCATGCGCATATGCGCTGCTGCGGGTTGCGCTCTTTTCATGTTGTGAACGGGCCTCCGGAACGGATCCCATTCGCAACCAGAGGTACCACTGTATCCTTCAACGTGCAAGATTCTCCCTCCCACTACCACCCTGTAGCAATACATAACATGCAGTTCATGCCAACCCCCTTATAACACACATGACCATGTGGTGGGTCATAGTAGGCCACATCTGCCCCTTGCCCTGGATTTCCTAAACTCCCACCACCCTTCCTCATGCCAGATAGGGAATGCAAGGCGTGCCATTGCTTCTTAAGTATCATCCCCCTTTTTTCCTGGAAGGAGGGACCCTGGCCAGCAAAGAAGTGGCCTCACATCTGCAGTCTAATGACATTAGTTTTGTTTGATTCGCCTTTTCAAGTGACCTGACCTGTTTGCAGTTCCTGGATTAATACAGTCATACCTCGAGTTACAGACGCTTTAGGTCGCGTTTTTTTTAATAAATATTTTTTATTAATTTTCCCACATACATTTATAATATCCAATCTAAATTTATCACATATTTTCTCTTTTGGACTTCCTTCAGCCTCTCTAACAATCATCCATTGTTCAATTTTTTAATTACACATTTCCTAATTTTTTTATTGCATTTTATATACCTTCACCGTCTTATTTTTCTTCAACACAATATTCCTCAAACATTCACAGAGCTTCTTGAAATCCCACTAGCGTTGTTTGCTCATCACATATACATTACAAATAATCTGAAAATTTTCCCCGTTTTTTTGGGTTACAGATGCGCTAAAACCTGGAAGTACCGGAATGGATTACTTCCAGGTTTCAGTGGCCGCGCATGTGCAAAAGTCCTAAATTGCACTTTGCCCATGCGCAGAAGCACTGAATCGCAACCCGCGCGTGCGCAGATGCGGCACTGTGGGTTGTGAATGCTGTGGGTTGCGAACGTGCCTCCCGCAGGGATCACGTACGCAACCCGAGTGTCCACTGTATGTGGGAAAATGTGGACATATGGTGACCCATGTCAGAAGTCTAGATTTGGGTGAATTTCCTTAAAAATAGCTCAGAAAAGAAAGCTCAACAACTTTGGGCAAAACTAAATAAAGGTCAACAACTTAAAAAAGAAACGTGCACGCTTCCAGGGGCGCAAGCAGGAGAGGACAAGGGTGGGCTCATTGCCTTGTCATGTCCTGCTGCAGATCAAACACTAGATGTCATGGTGGCAGCCATGTTGACTTATTTGAACGGGTTCCCTGTTCACCTGTAAACTCAGGCATGCTTTTAACACCAAGGGAGCACACAGGAAAGGGGATTTGAATTCTCCCCACTGCCCAGCCTTTCCTTCTCAGACCCTCTCATTTCGCTTCATGCACTTTGCTCAATAACTTTGGTGTGTGGATTTTCACTTTTTGAAATATGGCAACCCTACACTTTACTCACCCTTCCTGGCTCACTTCTGTTATTGGGGTGAGAAAAGTGCCTGAGGCAAAATATTGTGGGGCGTTCACAGGGCGGGAGGAGCATTCATCTCTCCTCACTTTCGGATTCCTTGTCATGTTAACATACGACACCTGCCCTAGCCCTTGAATTTTTTTGTTTCATTTAAAAAACAACCAACTGAGGCGGACAACTAGTTTGCAGAATAACATTAACCACTATTTGAACAATACAGCCTTTACTTCACTTGACTGTTTCTCAGATTATTACCATCAGAACGGTGTTAACAGAAGCAAAGCAAACTTCTGGTCTGATATCAAATTGGCTGCTCTTGCCTCTTGTTCCTTTAGTCTAAAAAGCAACATGTGTGATTATTTCGTTCTTCCCGGAGCATTTATTTCTGATGGGAAAATGTAATCTGGAAGCTTGCATTGTAATATATTAGACATGTATTTTTTCAACAAAAAGAAATTAATGGCCCACTATCGAAATGAGAGGAGGTAGTCAATGGTGTTCAGGTGGGTCTCTTCAGAAGCTATCCAATAACTTTCATGAATTACTTGGATGTAGGAATTAAGGAGTAGTACTCTGTCTTAAAACTGTGCCGTCATGTGTGCACAAAGGGTTAAGCCTTCTCTGGAGTTGTTCTGACTAAATATTGCCACCTCTCTATGGTGGGCTTCTTGTCGTCACGAAGGGTTGCTATGGTGATGCTTCTACATTCCTAAATACAATTATTGGGAGGTTTTATATTTCCTCCATGCTCCAAATCAGCATAGCCAAGAATAGAGGAGAACCAATGTGCTGAGCACATGCAAAGGGAGTTCTATTCTTACTCTCCCTTTCTGGCTTCTCTGTTCGTGACGCAGCCTCATTTGCACCCATATTTGAGGGCCCAATTCACAAGCCACTTTTTGGTGACATGGAAAAGTAACTTTTTCACCCAATGTTCATGTAGTGAAATGATGTTTTGGATGCTCTTCGATACATTAAAATTGCCAGTGAATAAAAAAAACCTGTTCAAAATAGCGTTTAATAAAAAACCGGAAGTCTTCCTCTTAGGCCTAATGGTGTCAGACATCACAAGGGAGAAAAGAAGGATCTTTTTGTATGCAACAACGGCAATGAGAATGCTGATTGCCAGGGGAGGGAAAGGAGATAAAACTATTCCTCAAAAGAGGAATAGCAAGTAAAAATGCTGGAATACATGGAATTAGCATATGTGATGGAAAAGATAAGAGATCGTTCAACCCAAAAGTTCAAAAGGGAATGGAAAATCTATAGACAATACAGTGGTACCTCGGGTTACATACGCTTCAGGTTACAGATTCCGCTAACCCAGAAATAGTACCTCGGGTTAAGAACTTTGCTTCAGGATGAGAACATAAATTGTGCTCCTGCGGCGCGGCAGCAGCAGGAGGCACCATTAGCTAAAGTGGTGCTTCAGCTTAAGAACAGTTTCAGGTTAAGAACGGACCTCCAGAACGAATTAAGTACTTAACCTGAGGTACCACTGTATTTAAAAGAACAGTGTCCCCATATAAAAATTTTAGAATGCTTCGAATAACTCTCGGGATTGCTAAAGGAATAAAGAAGTCAAACAAGATTTAATAAGGATAAGAATGAAAAATAGAGGCAAGTAATTAAGAAAACAAAGCACCCATATCAAGGAAGTCAGAGGCTGATGCTACATTTTTGTGAATTTGTGATGTATTGTTCTGTTGTGTATTGTTTGTAAGAGATGTATTGTGCTTTTTTCGTTTCATTTTCATTTTCTTGTTTTCTTTTTTCAAGCTTTTGTTGTGCATATAAGTGTTGATTTTAAACCAATAAAGATGAATTTAAAACAAAATAAAATTGCCAGTTAGCACAACCTTTAAAATGTTTCCTGCGCACACACCATACATTTAAAACACATTTCCCCATCAAAGAATCTTGGAAACTGTAGTTATGAAGAGCGTGCATGACCGTCCCTCGGATCTTTCCGGGCCCCAAGCTGTTATTTGTCACTGCTCAATGTCCCACTCTTGCATCGTGGTGTTCCTCTTCTGTCGTTCGATGTATTGGTTTTTATGCTTCTGTGCTTTTATGTTTGTACATATTTTATGGGCTAATAGCCGTAAATAAATATAAGTAAGTAGTTTTGTTATGGGTGCTGGGAACTGCAGCTCTGTGGTAAACTACAGTTGCCAGGATTCATGTATGCACTTTACATGCCATGATAATCTTACCACTATTTGCAAGAAAAAATACAAAAAATTTCAATCATTCCCACCGCCAATAACTTTCTTCTTATTTTCAATTAATTCTGTCTGCTACATTCTACATTGCCTGGAACACTTCGTGGTATTCTGTGTTTTCACACACATGCATTTCTGCTTCGTAGGTTTTTATTGTTGCTTGTATGTTGGCACATTCAGAAACATAATCCGAAAATTCAGAATCTTATATTATATTCCACCCCCACCCCAATTGTACACACAGACATAGGTAGCCCAACCAAAAAGCAAACAGAGACAGCCTTCTTGGAAACCGAAAGCTAGAGGTGATGCGGGAGATTCGTGAGCAAAATCTGAAGCTAACCCGAAGTTTCAGGATTTTATAGCCTGATCTTTCTCAGGGTCTGTAGGGGAAGAAGTAAAATATCTGGATGTGAGGAGCCAGCACCAAAAGGGCCTGGCCTATTTTTCTGTCTGCCTTGATGAGAGCTTTTTTCCCCATTAGCTGAACTCATGTGTTCATTAGGCAGCCAGTGCCATCTTTGGCTGATGGGCGGTATATAAATTTAATAAATAAGAATTATAAGCTTAGGTAGCCAGTTCCCACCCACTGACCCTCCAAGTGCCATTCCCTGTCTTTAGCACTTGCCTCTAGGCACCACTCGAATCCCACTGGGGGATTGGATTGTTAGAGGGAGGGAGGCTTTATGCTGGGGGGACAGAACCCCAGTTAGTTAAGTATTTTTTAATTGATTTTTATTGATTTAGGGGGGTAGCTGCCACTCCCTGCTACTGGGCTCCCATAGCTGCCCTGCTCTGCCAAAGGCCTTCCCATTATCTCCTAGGCTGCTCTCCCTGAGTCCCAGGGGCCTGCGATACAGGAAGCTTGGCTGAGACAACCCTACAATTTGACCGTTCTGTGCAATCTGCTCCACAGCACACAGGTGTGTGTTGCACATCTGAATTGCATTTGCTGGAGTCCAACAAATCTGGAGGGCCACAATTTCCCTAGCCATGCATGCATTTATCTTCCATGGCATTAACCATATCTCCCATTGCAAAAATGTTACTAGTACTTACAGTCTTATTACGCTCTGTGTAGGGATGCAAGGATCTGTCCATTTAGGTTCTCTCAGTATTTTTCCAATTTCAAATCCAGTTCTCCAAATACTGCAGCAATTCACAATTAAAAAAAAAATCCTCATGAAAACCCATCAGCATTTTAGCTCAAATTTCCCCTCATAAACACATTTGTATATGCCGTTTTGACATATTTACACATTTTTGTAAGCTAAATTTCCCCAATATAACACATTTGTGTGTATTAATTTCACCAGTATGGTCGTGTTTATGCTCACTTTCCCCTGACATTTTGATTTTTGTAAACATTGCCTGGTTGGCAAACTGCATAGTAAAATTCAGGTACGTGCAAATTTTGAAGGATGGCTGCGTTTCAGTTCATACTGTATATTGTTTTGGAAAATGTGAATTTGATGAATTGGGCTTTGAATGAGGCCTGAACCGAATCTCTCCCCCAGCCCTGTACACTCCATTTCTAACAAGCCAGGCCCAAATGCCACTGCATTCTCTTCCTGAATAAGCTTTTGAATCTCTGCTGTTATCACTGGCACCTTTTAAACCTTTTGCTATTATCCGAAAATTTCAGTCATTCCCTTGCTTAGCCCAGCCACCAAATGGATCTGAAGATCAAATCCTTGCAGAACTCCTCAAATAGGCCAGCTAAAATTAAACACTTCTCCCCCCACCCCGCTTTTTTATTTTATTTTTAAGTCTGCCCATTTCAATCTGGCTCTCCAATGGAAATCAATCGTTTAGAACTGTTTCTTAGTAGCAGGATCGCATTTCTAGATAGTAAGCAATCTCCCCAAAGTTCAAAGTTCTCGCTTTTTCAGCAACATCAGATCGTTTTTTATGTGTAAGAAAACGAACGGCCCAAGGAAAGTTTCTAGGAAAGTTTTCTCATGGTACAAGAATGTCACTATCCAATGGGATGATGGGTTTATAACAAACAGAAAGGAATTAATCTTAACCAGAATATGACTCATCTTTGCCATGCAGGATTTTGAAGACCAAAAGTGTAAATGGGCCAGCAAACCACATGAAAAATGGGTCTATTCTCCAGGAGAGGCCAGGTGGGTCTTCTTCTTCTTGTGCTGGTGTGTAATAATTCTGATAGAAGTATTATTCATGATAATTATTATTCATCATGATTATAATCATAAGCGAGTCCTAACCAAAATCTACGGCTGCCTTATAGTGGGGCCAGTTCGCTGGCAGCCTTTTTGTGAGTTTGCATAGTAACTCTGCCAGGTAGAACAGTCAGGCTCATAAACAACCGTTAGCCAAAATGGTTAAGCGGACAGAAGCTCAGGATCAGCACATTTGCAAGAAACTCTGGGAATAGCTGAGAGGCTATAGCTGTTCTGTAATTACAGGGCTGAGATCGGTTCTGGTTGCCATGGGTAGACATCCCAGCCTTGTCCAACAGGAACAACCTCTTGTGGGGAAACTTTCCTTTCTGTGCTTCAGTTCCTCATTGAACTTGCAAGAGCCGTCTGCTGCATGCCTTGAAGACGAAGACGAAGGAGAAGGAGAAGGAGAAGGAGAAGGAGAAGGAGAAGGAGAAGGAGAAGAAGAAGAAGAAGAAGAAGAAGAAGAAGAAGAAGAAGAAGAAGAAGAAGAGTGAGACTGGACCAAAGGTTCATTGCATCCAGCATTCTGGTTTTAACAGTTATATTTATTTTAACATACTTACCTAATGTACTGCCCCTTGAAGGCGACATACAAAATTTAATAGAGTACAACAATGAAAAAGACAAGAAAATAACCATTTAATTAAAACCACATCACACACCCTTAAGACTGAATTGCAGGCGGAACATCCACATCAATTAAATAAAGCAACAGCAATTAATTAAAAGCAGAGTGAAACAAACATGCTTTAAGTTGTTTCTTAAAATGTTCACAAAATGGGGCTACTCGTGCTTCCAGGGGAGAGTTCTAGAAGTGTGGGGCCACCTCCAACAAGACCCTGTTCTCTGTGGCCAGCCAGACACTTCAGGGAACTTATAAGCAAGGCATGAAGACAACAGCTCTCCCCTGTTTTTTCCTAACATCTGGTGTACTGCTTCGGTATATGGATGTTCCACCTAGTTATCCTTGGTAAACAGTGTCTCAAGGTCTGTCTATACGAGATGGCATGAAGTCATTGACAGTCTGTGGTTTAGATCTACAGTGGTACCTCTGGTTGCGAACGGGATCTGTTCCGGAGCCCCGTTCGCAACCTGAAAGGAACGCAACCCGCGTCTGGGTCGCAATTTGCAGCTTCTGTGCATGCACATGACGTCATTTTGCACATCTGCGCATGCGTGAGCGGCGAAACCTGGAAGTAACCCTTTCCGGTACTGCAGGACGCAACCTGAAAAGACTTAACCTGAAGCAAACGTAACAAGAGGTATGACTGTATTTCCATCTGGGAGGTACCTCACAGTCCTGAAAAAGGCAGAGGAGGAAGAGCCAGTCACAAGGAAATCATAGTTCACTAAAAAATAATAGTAATAGCTGTGTGTCTGAGGAAGAAAGGGGGAGGGGAGGGACAGAGAGATGCAATGGTTATGTGATGGCCTGGGAATCTGATTCAGAGGCTGAACCAGAGGAATCCCAGCCTGGACAGGAGTCCCCGCCTCCAGGGCCTCCAGGGCCGGGGCAGGGCCTTGAATCTGAAGGGCCCGCACCTGCGCAGGATCCTCAGGAGCAGACACCAGGTGAATCCACTCTGGCTCCGGAGGTGGTTGAGGACACAGTGCCTACAGGTGCGCCTCTCCCAGCCCTGTCAGGGGAAGGTGAGTCTCCCCCTGGGTCCAGTAACCCTCCAGCCTCTCCTGAGCTGCAGAGGCTCAGGGCAGAGAGGCGGAGGGAACTGGTTTCTCCCAGGAGGAGTGCTCACCTTAAGGCCAGGAGAGGCAGGTCTCCTGGCGGCCAGGACTGCCCCTGGCCTCAAAGAAGATAAAGGCCAGTCAGCCCGGTCCCAGGTTGTGGGAGCAACGTCGTTGAAGACCTGTTTCTGCCAGCACCCAGACCTGTCCTTCCGGAGTTCCCGACCACGCCCAGCTTCTTGCTCTGGACCCCGCTTCGCCCTTGGTGGACAGTCTCCAGACCCTCGACCCAGGACCGGACTCTGACCACGTCTCAGGGTAACCCTCCCCCGGGGGGACCAGCACAGGTTACATGAATGGTAGGTGCATGTGTAACATTTGGAATTGGCAAAGGGAAGCTCTGCGCTGTGTCTGATTGGCATGCGAAAACACAGTAGGCATGAACCGTGCGCTTGGCAGGAAATGTGGGGCACGGAAACCCAGCTGTCATTTCCTTGCTGCAAAGCAGGCAGGGTACAATTTGAGGGGGCGAGATGTGAGAGCAGGTGGGAGGGTGTTAAGTAGGGTTGCCATACGTCTGGAATATCTTACCCGGTATTCAGCCCTTGCAAACAGCATCTAGGCAGAAATCGCTGAAGTGTCCGGGAAAATCAGGGTGTATGGTGACCCATGAGTCTCCTTAAAAATAGCTCCAAAACTCTTTTTCTTTCCTTTGAAATGCCGAAAACCTAAAAAAAGCTCAACATTGACCCAAGTTGTTTTTCACTTTTCAAAATATGGCAACCCTAGCGCTAAAGCCTTTTCCTTTTACTACCTTCCCCCTGCAAACCTACTACCCCCCCACACACCAGCTGGGGTTCCCAGGCACGTTTGCCATGTCAAGTAGGGAAAAACAGCTAGAGAGGAATGGGATGGCCAGGAGAAAGGTTTGGCACCCTGTTGTCCAGGGGTCAGCAAACTTTTTCAGCAGAGGGCTGGTCCACTGTCTCCCAAAACTTGTGGGGGGCCGGAGCATAATTTGAAAAAAAAATATATGAACGAATTCCTATGCTGCACAAATAACCCAGAGATGCATTTTAAATAAAAGCACACATTCTACTCATGTAAAAATACGCTGATTCCCAGACCGTCCACAGGCCGGATTGAGAAGGCGGTTGGGCAGGATCCGGCCCCCGGGCCTTATTTTTCCTATCCAGGCTCTTGCCTGTTGCTCCTTCCACCAGAATGTTCCTCCTTCTTGTTTGCAGAGAAGACCCAGGCAGCATTCCCAGGCCTGGGTTTGCTACAGAATGTGAAGATCCATCCTGGGAGATATGGAGTAATAGTCAACTTAGTTTTACTCTGAGTAAACCCACTGAAATTTATGGACCTACCTTAACCGTGTCCATTCATTTCAGTGGGTCTCTTCTGAATAAAACTTAAGGTAATTGACTACTACCTAACTTCTGGACAGAGAGAAAGTACCGTATTTTTCGCCCTATAGGACGCACTTTTTCACCTCCAAAAATGAAGGGGAAATGTGTGTGCGTCCTATGGGGTGAATGCAGGCTTCAGGAAGCTATCCGCAAGACGTGGGAGCCCGGCGCGAAGTTGTGCAGCTCTCCCATGGCTTGCGGAGAGCTGTCTGCATCCTGAAGCCTGGGGCGCGCTGAGTTCAGCACGACTTCGGGCAGATATCCGCAAGCCTGGGGAGACCGGAGCGACTTCCCGCTGGGCTCCCTAAGCTTGCGGATAGCAGCCTGTTCTGGGGGCTGGGGTCGGGGGAAGCTCGGGCTTCCCCCGCCCCAGCCGTGTGCCTGGGGGGGGGAATAATATTTTTTTCTTTATTTCCCCCCCAAAAAAACTAGGTGCGCCCTATGGGCCGGTGCGCCCTATGGGGCAAAAAATACGGTACTTTTTTGTGCAAAACATAATAAACTGCCACAAGATATGGTGACATTAGCTTAACCAGTGAGGGTTTAAATCTTTCCTCTGCACCATTTTCCTGCCCTCCCTGCAAACTGCTGTTTGTTCCAAAGCAGCTAATAGCAGCCAACAGCAGCTTTGGGAGCAAATAGTAGCTGGAGTGGGGTAAATGGCACCGTCGAAAGGGTTAAGTTTCATCCCCTGCATGATCTGGAATGAGGGCTTCATGGCTGCTTGGGGCTGAAAATAAATTAAAATGGGGATTACCAAGCATGGATTCAATGATGCATTTTAAAGAATGCACAGTTAGAACTAAACAGTGATTTTAAATGTTTTTTTAAAAAGTTTTACACAGCGTCCACATATCACCCTGGTCCAAATGCCATCCCATGTTCCTTCCCCTCCTCACCCCAGTCTGGATTTACTGTTTCTGTGGCTTTCTTAAACTTCCTGGATTTCCATGGAAATGGTAAATCTGGATTAAAGGTAAAGGGACCCTTGACAGTAAAGTTCAGTCATGAATGACTCTGGGGTTGCGTCGCTCATCTCACTTTATTGGCCGAGGGAGCTGGCGTACAGCTTCCGGGTTGTGGCCAGCATGACTAAGCTGCTTCTGGAGAACCAGAGCAGCGCACGGAAATGCCATTTACCTTCCCGCCGGAGTGGTACCTATTCATCTACTTGCACTGCGTGTTTTCGAACTGCTGGGTTGGCAGGAGCAGGGACAGAGCAACAGGAGCTCACCCCGTCACAGGGATTCGAACCGCCAACCTTCTGATCGGCAAGCCCAAGAGGCTCAGTGGTTTAACCCAAAGCAGTGGGTTAAAAATATGCAGCAGCATTTAGGCGGCAGCAATGTTGTGTGGACGGTGTGCAAAACATGCATGCATGAGCCCACAATAAACTGCCTTCCAGAAGCGCCCTCTGATTCCTCTCCAACCTTTCTCTCTGGTGCTTCCAGACTGTGACTATATTTTTCGAGCAGGAACTCAATCCCACACTGGCAATTTCAGGTTGTGAAATTATAGGTGATCTGGCGCTCTTGTGCAACTAACTTGCTCCCCCCCCCCGAAAATGCAGGAAAACAACTGCTTGATGCAACCAGTTTGCGTACACACCATATATGACTTACCCCCAAATAATCCTGGGAACTGTAGTTTGCTATGGGTGCTGCGCATTGTAGCTCTTTGATGGGCAAACTACAATTCTTGGGATTCTTGCAGGGGGAGTTTTTTAAATGCATGTTGTATATGCAGCTATTGTATATTCTCTTTGCAAGCACACTCAATAAATAGTTGGCACAGTCTAACCTCCCTGCAAACTTTGTGCAAACAAATCAGGATAAATGCTCATTAAGCAGGTAATCTGGGAATGACTTCTGTCGCCTAAAACACCTCTTACATTAAGTACTTAATTTACGTATGACAGCGGTTAGTTTTGTTTTCTGTTTGGAGGATCCTAGTCTCCTGGTTTTTGAATGGTAAAGAAAAATAAAAATCCCTGCAGGGTGTGGTTCCGTTTCTTTTTCTCTGCAATCTGCAAGCTGCAACAGGGAGGGGGGAGAATATGAAGGAAGACAGGCATGAAACTCACAACCTAAAGGGTAGTTTTGTTTGTCGGCTTGATGCTACGAGTCCCCAGTAAGGCTTAGCAGACCAGATGACCAGGGAAGGATATATGTGGGAGAGGAGAATTTCACATGGTGGTGACTCACTGCTTCTCAGTGGGTGATGATGCTCTAGACAGCTTCCCCGTTTTGCTTTTGTTTGGTTGTTCTGAGCTGGGTTGCCATGTTTTCCCCGCCAGTGAAGGGAAGCTGGAGGGAACTCGTCGTCACTCGCAAGGGGGAACAGTTTCAGCTCCAGCTCGTGAGGCTTGGGTGACCTTAATTTCTAAAAATACGCCTGGTCAGACAGGCGAAATCTGAGGCTTCCATGCTTCCAGGGTCTCTACCTAGACATCACAGGCTGTGCGGTCGGTCCAGCTGTGTCCGTTCCCCAAAACATCTGGAAGGCTCCATAAGGATCGCTTCCTGTTGCTCCGCACATGATAAAAGTTGGAGGTAAAAATTTCAAAAAGAGCCTTTTGGAAATGTTAAAGCGGAGGAAACCACACTCTCTTAACTGTCTCCAACCTTGGAGCAAACGCATTTGGGATCAGTTAAGGGAAAGGGCCGTGCCAGCTCCTAATCTGAAATGTACACATTTTGTTCAGATACAGGCACAAACACAGCACTTAAAGGCACGTGAAACGATGCTTTCTCACACACGTTCCCTCGATGTTACTGGGCAGCCATGATTGTTTATTCACATGTTTGCTCTGTTCATATCTAAAGGGAGGGAGGGGGTCAGATTTTCACCTGGGTACAAAAGACTTGCGGGTAGAGGGCAGTATGTAAATTCAACACTTGAAAATAAATAAAATAAAAGGGCAAATGAGTGAGAGAAGCTAAAACCCCACCAGTGGATGGGCAAATGCACCCATTTCATTTCCCCTCAGGTTCTCATTCTTCCAATTTTAAGTTCAGATCTCCACATTTCCAAATCAGTTTGAGGTTTTTTTTGTGGGGTTTTTTTTAGTCTTCACGAATTTCTCTAAATATACCCATGTCTGGATGCATTTTTTCCTAATATACACATTTTTGCAGATCATTTCCCCTAATATAATGCTTTTCTTGAATCTTCTTTTCACTAATTTGTGTGCTTTTATGCACACTTTGCCATAGTATATAATTATTATAATAATAAATTTTATTTATACCCCGCCCTCCCTAGCCAAGGCCGGGCTCAGGGCGGCTAACAACCAGTAATAAAAACAAGTTGATTAAAATACAACTTAAAAAACAAGATTAAAATACAACATTAAAACATTAAGATGCAGCCTCTTCACAGGAGGAAAAAGGAAAAAAGAAAGAGGGGGAGGGAATCCAATTGAATCTAAGCCAAAGGCCAGGTGGAAGCACTGGGTGAATATGCTCCCATGGCAGAGACCCCGTAAGGAGCCTCGTTGCAGCATTCTGCACCCGCTGGAGTTTCTGGGACAGCTTCAAGGGTAGCCCCGCGTAGAGCGAATTACAGTAGTCAAGCCTGGAGGTTTGTGCAGTTTTCACACATTATTTGGCTCGAGAACTACACTTCCGCTTGTGCCGTGCCTAAAAAGCATGGATCTGGGGACGAAGCAGGTAAGCCCTGATCTGCATCACCAATCACAAAGCACACCATTTGAATGGCAATTTATGCCCAGTCTGGGGTGGCAGACCCCTCAAATATTTTATTGGGGGAGGGGCTAAAGGGATCTTGGCCCCTAGGAGACGGCTCCTATGGTCAGAGCAGTTTTCCACTTGCCCTACTCCTTTCCCAGTGGAACCCTGCTCATTAGTGCTCAATCGTAGCAAACGTTAGGAGAAAACCCCAATTGCCATTTTGTTCCCAATGAGCACCAGAGAATGGTACTGTTAGAATTCAAGCCCGTCTTGAGGTATGTGCCTATCTGTTCAGGCACCGGCTGAATTCCTTAGACCTCCCTCCGGCGACTCCCGGCAGGAAACAACATACTCGAGGTCCATTCCGGCGATTTTCCTCAGGCTGTGAGGAAAACACACCAACTGCTTCTCCTCCTCCCTGTTCCCTGCATATCCCCAGGGAGGGGAATCAGACACAGTCAGAAACGTTTCTACATGTCTTTATTTGTGTCTTTTAGCAGTCATACAGTAAAGATGTCTGCTCTCTTCAACAGTTAGAATAAACTCCACCCATGTACATCCTGTACAGGTCATATGACAAACCCACTGAGCTAACATCCGGTGCTCAGTACAGAATGGACTGCCCCTTTGTTCCCATGGCAACAGTCACAAACTTCCTGTTTGGCTTTCCAGCCACAAGCAGCAGACTTGGCTGCTATAGCCTTTGCTTGCTGCCGCATTGCTGCTTTAGAATAACAGGTACTTCCCAGGGACAAGCCATTGTTTCAGAAAGTAGGTGTGTCTTTAAATGCATTTTCTCTCTCTCCCATCCCTGCCCTCAGTCCTATCCTACATCTCGTTCCTGGGATTTGTCGCCGCCAGCACTTTTCACTCATTCCAATAATGCCAGAAATGAGCCACACTGGGGAGAGAAGGGTCTGAAGCAATGGAGCCCATGTGCAGCTTTTGATGCAAAACTCCACAAACCCAGCTTTACACATGAGTTGGGGGGCAGACCGTGCATAGCAAACCTGGCTGCCTCTGCTGTGTGCCTTTGAGCTTTAACTCATAGACTTCATTCAAACGTAGACATTCGAGCAACATCATTGAGCAGTTCCACACAAATCCAGACTTCCCACAGAGGGCACCCTCTACTGATGAACCATCAGCCTTGAGACATTCTAACAATGCATTTCCTAGCATGAGTCTGTCTCATTCGCACATTACATTTTTAGGTGTACACTTGAAAATACGAATGTGTGAATCCGCCCTGGGTTAAGCATCAGGGGGTGTTCCCATTGATGCACAACAGCCCAATCAGGACGGAGTGTGTTCAGTGGCCACAGAATGCTGACTCATCAGGGCTCATCCAGCTTCCCCCGCCACTTGCCCCCTTTTCTGCGGTTTGACATTTTTCCGATTCCATGCTAAAGTGGTGAGTGGGACATATGGAAACCACTTGGACCCATGCTTTCTAGGCAGATGTGTGGGTGAGCCCTCACATTGGGGGTGGGGAAATGGAACAGAGTACCCTGAACAGGAGGTGCTGGCGGGGAGTGAAAAAAGAAAGATCAGGAAATGCAATTAAATATAGTGGAGAGGGGTCATAACTGACTGGCTGGCTGCCAGGCTTCAGGCAATTGGCTTCCTCCCCCCCTTTGGCAATAGATTAGCAGAGCAAACAAACAAAAAGGAGACTCCTTAGCAGTTAGAAATGTTAATAATCACAGCGAGAGAACAAAGAATCCATTTCCTAGGAATGAAGGTGCTCCCAATTAAGGGTTACACCCACTTCCTCCCTAGTCACCCACGTCACTACCACGCCTTGTAACCTGATCTCACAACCACTGTGCTTTCTGAGCAGCACCTTATCTGCTCTCCTTGACCTTGGGCTGATCGGATGGACACTTTCCAGAGAAAGTGAGTCTGTTGACTCTCTCTCTCTCCCAGTGCTTCTCCTCCTAACTGTTTCCCATCCAGCCTAGCTTCTGCCTTCTGAACTATGCCCCTCTGCAAACCACTGTTCCAAATCTATACTGTCCTCCTGCTCCAGGGAAGATTCAGGATCCTGAGCAAGAGCAGGGGAAGGGAGAGGCTCCCACCATTCTTCCTCAAAGCAGCCCTCCTCAGCACGGTCCCAAAACTGGCAGACTTACTGGAACAGGGAACAAGAGCACTTCACTCTAACATTTTGTTGCAGGTCTTCCTGGTTAACTTCTAATTTTCAAGAGGAATGTTTGCTAAGGTGCCATCATCTACCTGATCCAGCCCTACAATGCTACCAATGGCAGCAGCAGCATCCAAAAGCACCCTGGGAGAAAGCCTGGTCCAGATGATTGGCTTTCAGATTTCGTACAGTCATGGAAGCACTCTTTACCAGAGGATTTTGTTTTGTGCACTCGGCTGGTCCTGGACTCCAGAGAGGCCTATGATGACTAGATATCACTTTGAACAAACAGAGAGTCCACCTTGAAACACACCGATATATATGGCTGCCACTTTTTCTTTTTTCTTTTGAAATCCCTGCTTTTCTCCCTGACATGAAGATAGTTAGTTGGTGACACTAACTGCAGTTACTTGCCTGTCTGAACCCCCACCTTGCTATGTCTGTGGGCACCCTTTCGGACAATCGGACCAAAAATTATTAAAAGAATGGGGATGTGCTAAAGAGTACAGTGGTACCTCAGGTTACAGACGCTTCAGGTTACATACGCTTCAGGTTACAGACTCCGCTAACCCAGAAATAGTGCTTCAGGTTAAGAACTTTGCTTCAGGATGAGAACAGAAATCGGGCTCCGGCGGCGCGGCGGCAGCAGGAGGCCCCATTAGCTAAAGTGGTGGTGCAGGTTAAGAACACTTTCAGGTTAAGTACGGACCTCTGGAACGAATTAAGTACTTAACCTGAGGTACCACTGTATACGAAAAAACATTGTTCTGGAGCAAGCATGTCGGTATATAACAAATGAACTTTTGCAAGGTTAAAGAAAGAGGAAAATGGTGCAAAAAGTATAAAGATAGAGATAATCTACATTAGACACAACAATTTAGAAAGAGTAAAAATTTCAAGGTCTTAGAACAAAGGAAGAAAGTCAATACAGTACGTGTATACGTACGTAATGATTAGAATAGTGATATGGCTTTATTTGTAGATGTGTGTTTTGTGTTTTTGGTTTTTTGTGTGTCCCCCCCCACTTGTGTTTTTCCCCCCTTGTTTGTAATTTGTGTTGTAATTTTGCATTGAAATGAAAAAAAGAAAAAGGAAACTTGTAAGATCCAGGAATCAGGATTCAGACAGTGGTTTTTTGGGGGTGGGGTGGGTGGGGGTGTAAGTCATCCCTCCCTTAACCCAAACCAGGCGTGTGCAAACCCGTGTGTGCCAACACACATGCGCACATGGCTGCCACAGTGGCCTCCCAGCCTTCCCAATGTCCCGGTTCACTTTTCCCGTCACTCCCTTTCCTATAAACATCTCCATCTTCCAAGGATGGTGATAGAGAAAGGCAGATTTAACATCTCTGGCATCAGCTTACTGCTGAGGATGGAAGCAGGAACTGTTCCACCGTAAGCCACCCCTGATGGCCTGTTTTGACGACTGGGCCCTGATTATGTGGTGAAAATCCCTTTCGCAAGGGCTGTGTGAGCCTCCATTATGAATCAGCACGGATTTAGGTTCCCTGCCTGCCTTGCTATAAATACAGGGTTGCTAAAAACTGATCTCTCGTGAGCTGCCTTTTTTGTCTCTCCTTGGCAGAGCTATTCGCTGCATTTGATGTTCCCGCCTGGAATGGCTCTTGGGTCCAATCCATGCATGCTGAGCACTTACACTTTCAGAGGGAAGAAATGTTGTTGCCAGCCGGTGAGAGGAAGGAGGGCTCGGGGTGCGTGGGCTCTGTTTGCATCTCTGGCGAGCGATGAGTGTTAGAGGCAAGATGGATAGCCGTGAAGTCCGATGCGTTACAGCAGCGAGGCTTGTGAGAAGCAGCAATCAGGGCCCTGTCCTGAGTCCCACTCCCCCAGCCCCTTGGATAGGCAGTGAGGCCTTCTGGGTTGAGAATGGGCATACTTTCAGGGCCAGATACGTTCCATCTGAGGCTCGCCTTAAGTGAAAAGCTTGGGAACAGCTGATCTAATAAATCGCAGGGTAGGAACTAATGACCAGGGTGCTCTGGAACAGCATGTTAGTTGGCAGGTTCAACTCTCCAGGATTTAGGGTGGCTACTTATGAAGGAAGGAAGAAAGAAAGAAAGAAAGAAAGAAAGAAAGAAAGAAAGAAAGAAAGAAAGAAAGAAAGAAAGAAAGAAAGAAAGAAAGAAAGAAAGAAAGAAAGAAAGAAAGAAAGAAAGAAAGATGACCAAAGAGGACATGGATTTGCATTAACAAATCGTCTGAACTTAACAAATCATTAAATTCCAAAATACAAAATCATGTTGGTTTTCGAATTTTGCATTTTTAAAAAAGAATAATCCCTGTGCTAATTTGTATGTCTAGATGCAAATTTAGAAATAACGACTATAATTTAAACAGAAATGCAATCCACCTCACCAAAATGAGGAAGATTGTGGCCAAGTGACTCTTTGTGCCAGTTTAAACTGCAAACTGTTGGTGCACAACTTCAAGGCCCCTGCTGCTCTCACTTTCTTTCTCTTTCTCTTTGAACAAAACTTGGGTCGGATGGCTACCCTACAGTTATTCTAACTGGCGAACAGGAGCAGAGCTTGGTAATGTGGTAAAATTTGACACCTAGCCCCAACCCCTTATTGACCATTCACTCTGATTTGTTTACAGGGTGGTTATAATGATGTTGAATCAAGAACTTGCCATCCCATATTTTCCAAGACATTTCCTTTTCACTTTGCGTACCTCTAAAAGTCTGCTTTTGGCGGGGGGTGGGGGGCGGGGGGGGTGGGGCAGGTGACTGACTCCCATCCGAAAATAGCAACAGTCAGGAAGCACCCCAGGGGGGGGGGAACCTTCAGGCATGGGCTGGCTCCACCCACCTGGGTTCGCCATTGCATCCTACTAGGCAGGAGAGAATATAAAGACTTCCTGTTCTAGCAAAGCCATACGGTACTTCCAACCTCCTCTGTGTCTCTCTAAAAAGGTAAAGGGACCCCTGGCCATTAGGTCCAGTCGTGGCCGACTCTGGGGTTGTGGTGCTCATCTCGCTTTATTGGCCGAGGGAGCCAGCGTACAGCTTCCGGGTCATGTGGCCAGCATGACTAAGCCGCTTCTGGTGAACCAGAGCAGAGCATGGAAACGCCGTTTACCTTCCTGCCGGAGTGGTACCTATTTATCTACTTGCACTTTGACGTGCTTTTGAACTGCTAGGTTGGCAGGAGCAGGGACCAAGCAACGGGAGCTCACCCCATCGTGGGGATTTGAACCACCGACCTTCTGATCAGCAAGCCCTAGGCTCTGTGGTTTAACCCACAGTGCCACCTGCATCCCCAAAGCCATACGGTACTCCCAACCTTCGCTGTGTCTCTCTAGCTCTTGTTATTCTTGCTCCTGACTTCTGCTTCCATACTGGATCCTGCCTACTGGTTGGCCGTGATTTACTGTTCAGTCCTGACCACTGGCTACCAGTTCCATGATTCCTCCTGGCTTACACCAGATTTTTGCCCGCAGATATTCCCCCGCCCCCTCTTTCTTTTTTTCCTTTCTCCTTCTGTGATGGAAATCCTACTTGGGGACTTCCCTGGCTTTTTTCTGGCCCATGTAGGACCAGTCTGGATAGTTAGCCTTGGTGAAGACTTGATGTTTTCATCTCCCAAAAAGTTTTTGAGTTTCTTCTGAAACGAGGCTGCATTTTAATGTTGTATTTTAATCTTGTTTTTTAAGTTGTATCTCAATCAATTGTTTTATATCTGGTGTTAGCCGCCCTGAGCCCGGTCTTGGCTAGGGAGGGCAGGGTATAAATAAAATTTATTATTCTTATTAGTCATGCACTGACTGTGGTGGAAGAGGACGGTTGCTTGGCTGACATGCCCCATAAATGAGGGTAGTAGCTTTTGAGCACTGGGAATAGGAAGTCAGAGCAGAGGCAGGTGTCCTCTCAACTTGTTTCCAGACCTCCAGTCATATCAGTGTTGCTTAAAAATAACTTGGCACAGAAGGCACTAGAATTGCTGGGTGGCTGAAGGTTCTCTTACCTATTGTAACTTGACTGGAAAGAGAAGCTGCTGAATTAATAATAATAATAATAATAATAATAATAATAATAATAATTTTTTATTTATACCCCGCCCTCCCCAGCCAAGGCCGGGCTCAGAGCGGCTTACAAGCAATAATAAAAACAAGATGAATGATTACAACTTAAAAACAAAAATAAAATACAACATTAAAATAAAGGAACATTAAAATATTAAAATGTAGCCTCATCGCAGGAGGAGAAGGAAAAGAAAGGGGGGGAAAAGAGAGGGAGGGAATCAAATTGGCTCCAAGCTAAAGGCCAGGCGGAACAACTCTGTCTTACAGGCCCTGCGGAAAGAAATCAGATCCTGCAGGGCCCTGGTCTCATGAGGCAGAGCGTTCCACCAGACCGAAGCCAGAGTATGAAAAGGCCCTGGCTCTGGTTGAAGCCAATCTAACTTCCTTAGGGCCTGGGACCACTAGGGTGTTGTTATTTATGGACCTTGAGGCTCTCCCTGGGGCATACCAGGAGAGGCGGTCCCGTAGGTACGAGGGTCCTAGGCCGTGAAGGGCTTTAAAGGTCAAAATCAGCAAATTTGAATTGCAACTTATCACCAAACTTAAAACCATGGAGAGACCTGGTCTGCACAAAGACATTGGATTCTTATCTCATTATACATGACAAAGCCATTTTTCACCTTCTAACCCCTTGCTTTTTCCTGTAAGACCTATTGCAGTCGTTAAGAGTCGTCAACAGGCTCATCACAGCTATCTGCCAATCACCCATTCCCACCACCCTTCTGAGTAATACCCCTCCCCACCTTCTCACTATAGAGAAGGGTCTGGTGACTTCTGTTTCAGTGTATCTGAAGAAGTGTGCATGCACACGAAAGCTCATACCAAGAACTAACTTAGTTGGTCTTTAAGGTGCTACTGGAAGGAATTTTTTTTGTTTTGACTATGGCAGACCAACACGGCTACCTGTCTGTAACTGGAACTATTGTAACTTGTTTTTGAATACTGATCCCTGTTCTGTGTTAACAGGAGCTGGGCACTGTATTCCGATGTAGACCATAGAGATATATTGTCCGAAGACAGCCCTTGGGTTCCCCCCACATCACACTGGGATGAAGGTGTCCTGATTAGGGCCGCCCTTTCTACGATGGAGCACCGAAGTTCGGGACTAAGAGCGGAAACACAGGGGCAGCCCTTAAAACAAGGGACATCTGGCCCTCAGGAATCTGCCCCTGCCATTGTTTTTTTACTGAGAAGCTTATAATAATGGCAGTGCTAGTGGCGGCGGGGTTTAATAAGGAGGCAGATGCTCGCCGTTTTTCTTTGGGGGCCAGTAAAACGTAAACGATGCATCTGAGACCTCCGGGGTGCTGGGGAAAAAGCGTTCACGAGCTTGAAGGAGAGACCCAGAGACAATCAGCCTTATTCCTGGACAGCCAGAAGTCCTTTATTGGCCATCCCCCTTTCAGAAAAAAGGACGGAAACTTTCATAGCCGGGCATTCAGCATTTACAGCCTGCTTCTTCACAAGCTGTTGCTAGTAAAACAGAAGGCGCCCAGTAAAGAGGTGTCTGGGAGGTGAACGATGCTTGGATGCACCTAGTAAATTCCCAGGCATACCGAGGGCCTGATTCTCTGTATTCTTCTTCCCTGCTTGTGTTCAGTGTAGTTTCATCCTGGAAGTAGACCTGAAAGTCAACACTTAATCTGTCGTGTGTATGTGTGCGCGCATGGACATGTGTGAGTGATTGTGCCTATGTTAGCACTCCTGAGAAGAGAAACATTTTTCGGGACTTGGTAAAATGATGGAAGAACCGCTGTGCTGTACCACAAAACTCAACGTTTTAACCCAAAGGAAGTTAGGATGTGTACAGACATACCTTTAAGTAAAATATTTTCTCTGGCGTGAATATTCTCCGAGAGTTAACCTTGCTTCCCCACAGCTTCTGCTGTGCAATAGAGAGATGTATTTATCAGCCAACAGAACGTTGTTCCAGTCTTCTGTCTTCACATCCTTATACTTCAGGCAGTCTGTCGGCCTTAAACAATTTTTGAATCTTTTCTTGAATTTTAGCTCATCAGTTTGCACCACAGTGTGTGTGTGTGTGTGTGTGTGTGTGTGTGTGTGTGTGTGTGTTGTATGCACTGCATGCAAGCTTATCCAATTCAACATTTGTTCAGCGTTTCTTCTTTTTTAAAGGGTTACACACAAACAGTTTTCAAAAAAGTTAGACGGCTTCCTCCAGGAACGGCGGGCAGAGATTGGTTTATAACATTGCAAACCCAACCCACCCCCCACTCACCATACCCCCCTCCACCTCTTTCCCCCCTTATCTTCCTAATGTCTCAGCAAATGAAACTGATCTGTAGAAAATGTAACTTGAAAAAAGAGACATTGCACATACTTTTGTAAGCCAAGAAATCTTCAATAAAAAATATGTTATTGGTAAACATAAAAAAAATAAATGCAAACCCTCAGCAAATCTGTACACTGCACAGCTGGATTCTTCCCCAGACACACGGAACTACTGTAGTTTTTCCCCAGGCTGTAACTCAGAAAAATAAACTCCTATGTATGATTTGCACACAATGCTAAGCTAAACTATGGCTAAGTGTGAACCTGTGTAGTAAGAATAAGAATAAGAATAATTGGTCCTGACCTTTAAAGCCCTAAACAGCCTCTGCCCAGTATACCTGAAGGAGTGTCTCCACCCCCATCATTCTGCCCGGACACTGAGGTCCAGCACCAAGGGTCTTCTGGTGGTTCCCTTGCTGCGAAAAGCCAAGTTACAGGGAACCAGGCAGAGAGCCTTCTCGGTAGTGGCACCCACCCTGTGGAACACCCTCCCACCAGATGTCAAAGAGAAAAACAACTACCAGACTTTTAGAAGACATCTAAAAGCAGCCCTGTTTAGGGAAGCTTTTAATGTTTAATAGATTATTGTTTTAATTATTGTTTTAATATTCTGTTGGAAACCGCCCAGAGTGGCTGGGGAAACCCAGCCCGATGGGCGGGGTATAAATGTTGTTGTTGTTGTTGTTGTTGTTGTTATATCTCACAGGGTTGTCCCAGCCACTCTGGGCAGCTGGCAACAAAGTAAACACAGTAAAATATCCAACATTAAACACTTTCCTATAGAGGAAAGTTGTACAGGAAAGAAGATGTCTTCGAAAACTCAGATAGCTGTTTATTTCTTTGACATCTGATGGGAGGCATTCCACAGGGCGGGTGCCACTACCGAGAAGGCTGCCATGATCCACCGCCTCTGGTCATGTTGCTGCTGTGAGCTAAGCCATGCAGTGCCGGATTTACGTATAAGCTAAACAAGCTATAGCTTAGGGCCCCACTCTCTTGGGGCCCTCCTAAAAAAATTAAAGGGAAGAAAACCTGGATGTACTGTGTCCAGTTCCAAAATATAAGATAAAAAACAAATAAAATAAAACCTACATACAGCAGCAGTGTTTTGTGTTGCGTAGGCTCCTATGATGTAATTAGGTCCATAAATGACCATATAGCATATATTCAACACAAAAAACAGCGACAGTTTGTTGTTGACAAAGGACAGCTGGCCATATAAAGGGCCCAATTACTTTCAGTAGCTTGGGGCCTCATCAAACCTAAATTCGGCCCTGAATCCACGGGATTATTGTGTTTGCAAATAGGACTAATTTAGCCAGCTAGCCCTGGTGATCGTCTAATATTTATTGGATGGATTTCAATAAATTGAAAACCCCTAAATTGATTTTTGAATTTATTGTTATTCATGTTTTATACTGTATTTATGCTGCTTTTTGTTGCATCAATTAAGTGTTTTAAATTTGTTGTTAGCTGCCCTGAGCCCGGTTTCTAAATGCTTATCATTTGTTGCCCAAGACATAGATTCGGCCGCCAAACCTCCCTGTTTCCCCACCCTCCCAATTTTCTTCTGGGCAATACTTTAGCCCAGCCCTAGGCGCTAGCTCCTCGTTTTACACATGAACAGGGTTAGACCCAGAAATAAGCAGTTGTGGCTTTTGCTATCACTTCTGACTGAGGGAGGGAACTTGCTATTTCCCACAGGATATCTGTGGTTGATGTCATGCCCCAGCCCTTGGTGTTAATTCAGCAATCTCGCTTGGCCCAGTGATGTGAACAGAACGTATTTGCCACAGTGGAAGAAAATACAAGTTAACAAGGTGAGGTCTACAGATAACGGAACGGCAAAGAACACATCCTGAACTGCTGAGGCATGAGACATGGAAAGAATTAATAATTTGCATTTTCTCAGCATCACATCATGTGAATTAAATGCGTTCTTGAATCCCCAAATGAGGGACAAGCATAGATCACCTTAGTGAATCATGAAATCATAGAGATGGAAGGAACCCCCTGCCCAGGGTCATCTAGTCCTGGCTCCCTGCAATGCAGGAATCTCAACTCAAGCATCCATTAAGGATGGCCATCCAATCTCTGGTTAAAAATCCCCAGTGAAGGAGAGTCCACCACCTTTCAAGGAAGTTCGTTCCACTGTTGAACAGCTCTAACTGTCGGAAAATTCTTCCTGATGCTCTTCTAACTTCAATCCATTGGTAGAGGTCCAAAACAAGCTTGCTCCATCTTCCATATGGCAGCCCTTGAAAATCGCTCTCCTATCTTCTCTCAGTCTTCTTTTCTTCAGGCTAAACCATGGGTAGGCAAACTAAGGCCAGGGGCCGGATCTAGCCCAATCACCTTCTCAATCTGGCGGTCCGGGAATCAGTGTGTTTTTACATGAGTAGAATGTGTGCTTTTATTTAAAATGCATCTCTGGGTTATTTGTCGGGCATAGGAATTCGTTCATTCCCCCCCCCCCAAAAAAAAATATAGTCCGGCCCACCCACAAGGTCTGAGGGACAGTGGACCAGCCCCGTGCTGAAAAAGTTTGCTGACCCCTGGTAAACAGACCCAGCTCCTTCAACCGTTCCTCATAAGGCTTGGTTTCCAGATCATCTGGGTTGCGCTCTTCTGCACACATTCTAATTTGTGCTACTCTTACAATTTTGGTTGGTTGGTTGGTTTTTTGAGGCATGGTTTTGCCATGCGCTGGGTCTTATTGGGCAAGTGATTGTATTCCTACATATCTGTCCTTCTCTACACATTCCCTACTGCCTTCCTTGGCTGCTCCATGTTAACTGTGTACAGTGGTAATAATAATAATAATAATAATAATAATAATAATAATAATAATAATAATTTATTTGTACCCCGCCCATCTGGCTGGGTTTCCCCAGCCACTCTGGGCGGCTTCCATAGAAACCAGAAAACACTAAAATATCATACATTGAAAACTTCCCTGAACAGGGCTGCCTTAAGATGTCTTCTGAATGTCAAGTAGTTGTTTATCGTTTTGACATCTGATGGGAGGGCGTTCCACAGGACGGGAGCCACTACCGAAAAGGCCCTCTGCCTGGTTCCCTGTAGCTTTGCTTCTCACAATGAGGGAACCGCCAGAAGGCCCTCGGCACTGGACCTCAGCGTCCGGGCAGAACAATGGGGGTGGAGACGCTCCTTCAGGTATACTGGGCCGAGGCTGTTTAGGGCTTTAAAGGTCAACACCAACACTTTGAATTGTGCTCGGAAACGTACTGGGAGCCAATGTACAGTGGTACCTCTGGTTGCAGACGGGATCCGTTCCGGAGCTCCGGTCGGATCCCGAGGTTTCCGCAACCGGAGGGACTGCTTCTGCGCATGCACGCGGCGTGGTAGAGCACTTCTGCGCATGCGCAACGAAACACGTCTGGGTTTGTCGCTTTCGCAACCCGAAGTTTACGTTACCTGAGAGTAACGTAAGCCAAGGTGCTACTGTATGGTTAACTTGTGCCATTTGCAAATTGTTTTTATGATTTTTTTCTAAATCACACCATAGCACTTAAATTAAAAAACACTTCAGCACAATTTTAAAAAAACTGATTAAAATAATAATAATAATCTGGCATCTTTGGTCTTTGGGTTGGTGCCTTTTTATTACTGTGATGATTTCCCTCCTTTTCATTTTTCTCCCTCAGCTTTTCAAGAGTACTGAAGTAACTGTGCTGAAATGTCCAAAGTTCTTTAGCACAAGTTTTAAGAATGATTTTGAACATTGATAGGAAAAAGGTTAAGGAACGACATGCTCACACATGTCCTTGTGTCACAAATCCAGGGGCAGACACTGGTCTTTCAAATTTCAGTGGCACCCAGTGTGAGCCCCAAATTTGGCATGCCCACCTTGCTCATAGGCTCTGCACCCATTGCGGTGGATCCGATTGCGCTGTCGTAGCTCCGCCTTTTCCCCAGTAGTGATGTATGGAAGTGAAAGCTGGACCATAAAGAAGGCTGATCGCCGAAGAATTGATGCTTTTGAATTATGGTGCTGGAGGAGACTCTTGAGAGTCCCATGGACTGCAAGAAGATCAGACCTCTCCATTCTGAAGGAAATCAGCTTTGAGTGCTCACTGGAAGGACAGATCGTGAAGCTGAGGCTCCAATACTTTGGCCACCTCGTGAGAAGAGAAGACTCCCTGGAAAAGACCCTGATCTTTGGAAAGATGGAGGGCACAAGGAGAAGGGGATGACAGAGGATGAGATGGCTGGACAGTGTTCTCGAAGCTACCAGCATGAGTTTGATCAAACTGCGGGAGGCAGTGGAAGACAGGAGTGCCTGGTGTTCTCTGATCCAGGGGGTCACGAAGAGTCGGACATGACTAAACGACTAAACGACAACAGCTCCACCTTTGACACACCTGCTAGCGTGGACGGAACACAACACAAAAATGCAATTCCCACGAAGTGTGGAAAGTCTTTTGCAATTCTGCAAGAGCAATGACTGGGTTTACCTGAGGAGATGTACTCGAGGAACATCAATAGCAGGTGGGTGCTACCAAGTCACCTCTCCGGGTTTCATTACCTCCCTTCTAGCACCTGGACACCGCAGCCAATGAAACAGAGCAGTGATAAGGAAACTTATTTTAACAGCTGGAGGGCCGCATGATCTTGTGGGCAACTTTCCAGGGGCCATGTGTGCTGATGACTTTGCGCATTGGGCTACATTCCAGTCGCACAAAATTTCTGTGCACACCCAGGCAAGCAGACAATATTATCACATTTCAAGGTCACTTTCCCGCCAGCTGAAGCACTTGAGGGAAGGATAAAATCGTGATATGGAATTATGAAAACACCGTTGAGAGATGAAAGGCAGGACTGTGATTTGGAAAATGCTTCGGAATTCAGATCATGGGAAGTCGTAAAAAAATTAAGATTATAATTTGGAAGACAATTGGACTTTTTATTTTAGTTTTTTCTTGTTATTGGATTGTGATTTGAAATGTTAATTGGATGTTTTTACTGAAAAATTCTAGGCATCATCTTAAAAAGCAGAGACATCACCTTGCCCACAAAGGTCCATATAGTTAAAGCCATGGTTTTCCCAGTAGCGATGTACAGAAGTGAGAGCTGGACCATAAAGAAGGCTGATCACTGAAGAATTGATGCTTTTGAATTGTGGTGCTGGAGGAGACTCTTGAGAGTCCCATGGACTGCAAGAAGATCAAACCTCTCCATTCTTAAGGAAATCAGCCCTGAGTGCTCACTGGAAGGACAGATCCCGAAGCTGAGGCTCCAATACTTTGGCCACCTCATGAGAAGAGAAGACTCCCTGGAAAAGACACTGATGTTGGGAAAGATGGAGGGCACAAGGAGAAGGGGACGACAGAGGACAAGATGATTGGACAGTGTTCTCGAAGCTACAAACATGAGTCTGACCAAACTGTGGGAGGCAGTGGAAGACAGGAGTGCCTGGCGTGCTCTGGTCCAGGGGGTCACGAAGAGTCGGACACGACTAAACGACTAAACAGAAACAACTGAAAAATTAATAAACGCTTTAACACACACAAAAAGAAGCACTTGAGGGATGGGACCAAGTAAGGCTCGTGAGAGGTGCCTGGCTAGGGGCGAGTCCCAAGGCCTGCATAGAGGTGGGCGTTCGAGGTTCATCATCCCTGAAGTCTAGAACGTAGACAGGAAAAGTGATGACACCACATCACCTGCTGGTTCTTTGGGGTGGGCTGGGGGCGTAGGTACTAGATGTTTCTGGGGAAATGCAAGTTTTGCCTATGGGCTGCCAACATCTAAGCAGGAAGCTGCCTTACGCTGAGTGAGACTGTTAGTCTGTCTACTCCAGGCTTCCTCAACCTCGGCCCTCCAGGGCCTGCAACTCCCATGATCCCTAGCTAGCAGGACCAGTGGTCAGGGATGATGGGAATTGTAGTCTCAAAATATCTGGCGGGCCGAGGTTGAGGAAGCCTGGTCTACTCCAACAATGACTTCACCAATATCTTGACCTGCCCCATCTCTCTCCCTGCAAGAGACGCCAGGAGAGAGGGCTGCCACCGGTCCTGTATAATACAGTATTGTCGCTTGTTTCAATGTAAAATGCTATATCCTGTATTGATTCAATACAGGATACAGTTTGTCCTGTATTTCTGCCCTGCTATACTCTCTCTTTCTCCTCCCTCCTCTCGCTTGTTCCCTTTCCTTTTTCCTCCTTGCTCCCTCTCCTCATCCTACCCCCAAGGAGGAGCAAACCAGGCTTCCATGTTGCTTCCAGTTCCCTCCTGCTTGGGCTGCGTCAAGGCGGCCATCCGCCGAGGAGGTTGTCTGGTTACAGTGGTACCTCGGGTTAAGAATTTAATTCGTTCCGGAGGTCCGTTCTTAACCTGAAACTGTTCTTAACCTGCAGCACCACTTTAGCTAATGGGGCCTCCTGCTACTGCCGCGCTGCCGGAGCAAGATTTCTGTTCTCATCCTGAAGCAAAGTTCTTAACCCGAGGTACTATTTCTGGGTTAGTGGAGTAAGTAACCCGAAGCATCTGTAACCTGAAGCATCTGTAACCCGAGGTACCACTGTATTTCAAGAAAGAAAGAAAGAAAGAAAGAAAGAAAGAAAGAAAGAAAGAAAGAAAGAAAGAAAGAAAGAAAGAAAGAAAGAAAGAAAGAACTCGACAACTTTGTGGATTTTCTATAAAAAATGGTTTATGTCCTAATTTTCACTTCTTGAAATATGGCAACCCTACCAGACGCCGCAATTCTGAACATAGTTATCTGCTTGATATTTGAGACAGGAGGATAGAGAAGAAGTAGCTCCCAAGTCTTGCCCCCTCCCTCCCACCCCCTAATATTTTTTCCTCTCCTTCAGAATTTTAACAAAGTAGAACAAGGCCCGCCCCCTCATCAGAATATGCATGTGTGTGAAGGGGTGTGTGTGCAAAAGGTCATGTATTTCAGCTCCGGGTTGCAATGCACAGGACAGATTTACGAATTCATGCGTATGTGTGTGTGCATGCGTGCTGCAAATTCCAGAGGGGCCATCCGGTTCGGCTGCAATAGATTGTAATGAATTGCTTTGAAGTCATTTCAGCACCAGGTGGGGGGGGGATCCCCCTGCCCCCCCCCGGCCATTTTTGTCCCATCCTGTATTTTTCCAGAACAAAGGTGGCAACCTTACTGGAAGGGGACACCTGCTGCCTGCCATACCCCCAGCCCACCCCATTATGCTTCCAGGTGCCATAAGAAAGCTGCAGAGATAGCGCAGGATAGTGCGCACCCCGGAAATTATCTCTTTCAGCTTCTGCCTTCTGGAAGAAGGTACAGCATTATAAAGACTAGGACTAGCTGCCTGAGAACAGGCGATTTTGGTTTTAAACTCAGCGTAATGTCATCTCTAGGACATGGGTGGAGCTGTGGGTTAAACCACAGAGCCTAGGACTTACCGATCAGAAAGTCGGTGGTTCAAATCCTCGTGACGGGGTGAGCTCCCGTTGTTCGGTCCCTGCTCCTGCCAACCTAGCAGTTCAAAAGCACCTCAAAGTGCAAATAGATAAATAGGTACCGCTCCGGCGGAAAGGTAGACGGCGTTTCCGTGTGCTGCTCTGGTTTGCTGGAAGCGGCTTAGTCATGCTGGCCACACAACCCGGAAGCTATACGCTGGCTCCCTCGGCCAATAAAGCGAGATGAACGCCACAACCTGAGTCGGCCACGACTGGACCTAACGGTCAGGGGTCCCTTTACCTTTACAGTACTCTCTATGGGAGTATATTGTATTTAATTAGGGGGTATCAGAGCTTTTAGGGGGCTAACCAGGCTGGGATAGCAGGCTTTTTGGTTTTTGAATGTCTGATGTAGATTTTTACAATTTCGTTGTTTTGTATGGGACAATGACAATAAAGATTATCGTATCGTATGTAGCAGAACAACTTAAGGGGGGTTTAAAACTGGCAGCCAGGCCTCGCCTTGGCTTCTCTTTGGCGTCTTCTTCTCTGTCTGGCCTGTTGGAAGTTGTTACAGCAAGTGGCATACTTTTAACCAGGGCTTTTCTTCCAGGGAAAAAAATAGGTGCCGGTACTCTGGACCCCAGAGTACCTCCAGGGGGGGGGGAGAACTGGCCTCCCCTCTTTCTAGCTTTTTCTCCGTGGCTTGAGATGCAGAGAAGCTGAGCTTCTGCCTCTACTGTGAGCCAATGGTCTTTGCCCAACATCCCATTCTCAAGTATTCAGCCCTCACCAAGCCAGAGCCTGGATTCCCCTTTTCTCTAATTTCTGGGTGGGGCACAACAGCTTCATCAGCTTTTGCCTGCAGCGCTGCTCCGCCTTAACTCAGCTGCTCCCAGCTGGAGCGAGAATAAACTGATTTTTATTATTATTAAAAAATCCAGCAAACCTGGGCAGCTGAGACTTCTCTGAGGCACCGGCTGAGAAGGAGCTTTTGTTCACTTCTGGAGGGGTATATCTGCTGACACACACATCCACATGCTCTGCCTTCGCTGACTGGCAACCTTGCCGCAGCAACTCTGAAAGCAAGAGATGCCCTTTCTAGGCAATTACTCTTAGCAGACGCCAGAGTCTTTGGCGCTGGCATGATGCTCAGCGCTTCCACACGCCCAGACAGGATGAATTCCACAGGGCTGAGTCAGCCACACTGTGTGTGTATATAAAGGGAAAGAGGGGGTTGTATGGAGGGGGGAGAGTTTTTATTATCATGGGATGCACCTGAGCCCTCCATATCCTAATTTGAGGGCTGGCAAGGGACGCGGGTGGCACTGTGGGCCTAGTACTTGCTGATCAGAAGGTCGGTGGTTCGAATCCCCACGACGGGGTGAGCTCCCGTTGCTCGGTCCCTGCTCCTGCCAACCTAGCAGTTCGAAAGCACGTCAAAGTGCAAGTAGATAAATAGGCACCACTCCGGCGGGAAGGTAAACAACGTTTCCGTGCGCTGCTCTGGTTCGCCAGAAGTGGCTTAGTCATGCTGGCCACATGACCTGGAAGCTGTACGCCGGCTCCCTCAGCCAATAAAGTGAGATGAGCGCTGCAACCCCAGAGTCAGTCAGGACTGGACCTAATGGTCAGGGGTCCCTTTTACTTTAAGTGTCAAAAAGGTACGTCCCTCACACATCAGCCATTTCCATGGGGAAGCCCAGCCAGATGGGCAGGGTATAAATTACAAATAAATTATTATTATTATTATTATTATTATTATTATTATTATTATTAACCCTACCACGAAGTTTGCACAACAGCAATGCAGATCTGTGTTCTACACACAGCCGCAGCTGTGCTGCTAGTGAAGCTTTGGGAAGCATTTTGCATAGATAACAACAGTCCAGCTACCAAATGTATGGCTTTGTTGCCATAATGGAGGACTCTCACCCCGTTATGCCGTATTTGCTTTTAAACTGTGGACCCGTTTGCCACCTTGGGCTCCTCTGGGAGGAAGGGCGGGAGAGAAATTCAATAAATAAATATGTGTATATCATTCCAGCCTCGAAGGAAGAGCTGCCGCCTTTCCTTCTAACAAGGAGTGACAGCTTTTATTTGCAGATAGGTAACCGTGTTGGTCTTCCATAGTCAAAACAAAAAAAATTCCTTCCAGTAGCACCTTAAAGACCAACTAAGTTAGTTCTTGGTATGAGCTTTCGTGTGCATGCACACTTCTTCAGATACACTGAAACAGAAGTCACCAGACCCTTCTATATAGATTTATGTCCGATCTGACATCAGGAATCACAAGACAGAGAAACCAGTAGGAGAACACTTCATTCTCCCAGGACATTCTATACAAGATCTCAAAGTAGCTGTTCTACTACAAAGGAATTTCAGAAATAGACTGGAAAGAGAAGCTGCTGAATTGCAACTGATTACCAAACTTAAAACCACGGAGAGATCTGGTCTGAACAAAGACATTGGATTCTTATCTCATTATACATGACAAAGCGTGTTCTCCTTCATGGAGAGCACGTGTTGCGGTGGGGGCCACCAGGACACTCCAAAGTTGGGGGCGGGCTAACTGATCGTTGGCCACTGATGTGATTGGGGCTTCCCTTGTTGTTGGGAAGAAATTAATGTTGCCATTTATTGATTGACAGCCAGAAATGCTAAAACTCCTTGCACGAGGCTAGGTCTTCCTCTTTTCGCATCCGAGTCACGGCACCAGTACACTGGCCTTGAGCCTGGCAGGGCAAGCCAATCATTATTTGGGGATCCAGAGGGATATTTTTGCTCAAACATACCGCTTGCCTATGGAGAAGCTGTCTGCCTGGAATGAAGTTATTTTGTAATACTTCTTATGAAGTAAGTGATGCTTCATCAGATCCGATCTTCCTGGGTCATTTAATTAATCTTGCATGCAGATTGGTTGTCCCAGGCTGCCCCTTCCGTTCCCACTTGGCCAGGCTGTCTGCGGCCCGAGGTCCCCTTACCTTCGTGTACGCTTACATGGCAGGATACCTTGAACCTGCACAGCGATTTTCAGGTTCATGCTGACGCTGCTGGATCTTTGGCCTTTGGTTTTTATTTCAGGTGCTGCTGGTGTGCAAAGCCATGGCCTCAAGCCTAGTGTGGTGAGGCTACCATGTGACCTAACTTTGCTTGAGTTTTCCCCATTGTAGTAGCAGTTCACATCTGGACCAGAGGTTCAGTGACCGTCAGATCTGCTTTTGGTCGGATAACCAGGCAGTGGTGAGCATCTTGGCAGAACAGTCCACATGCTCCAGCAGAGTCTCCGCCCCTCCGCTCATGCTTTTGAGCGGTACTGCTTAAGGTTTAATATTGTGCTTGCTGCTCACCTGTTTACGGGATCCTCTAATGATATTGCTGACACTCTATCCCATTTTCAGATGGAGTGCTTCAGATCCTGGGCTCCAGACACTCAGCTATTGCTGGACTTTTCCGGACCACCTGTTGCACTTTGTCAACAATTAGTAATTACAGGGAGTAGCAGCTTCCATTCCCCTTCTGCTTTTTAGCTCTTATGAGAAGGCCTGGACTGATTTCTTAGGGTTTTAGTTGACAGCCCTTGGCCTTCAGAGGAACTTGCCCCCATACGCTGAGCACATCCTGCAGGATTTGGCCCACCTGCTACAGATTGGATGTGTTGGAAAAACTATCAGAATTCAGTCCGCTGCAATGTCTGTTATAGTGAAGCTTAATTTTCAGAGACCTTGAAAAAAGTTTGTCGTGCACAGGGCCTTGGACGGTTGGAATAGGCTCCAACTCCATAGGATGGCCCACCTCTTTCAATTGGGCCAAGTGGCCAGGATGCTCAGGATCCAACCGACGGCCATTTCCTTTTTCTGCAAAGCCTTTTTTAATAAAGACCCTTGCGCCAAATTTGTGGTGCGCAAGGCAGGGGTAGGCTGGGCACTCTATCCCCTGTGGTAAGGAAGCCTATAACTTGATTTGCTGGCCAGCATGCGCTTAAAGTTGAGGAGCATTTGCTGGTTCAAATATGTAGCACAGCTTTTTTCAGCCGCCTTTTCTTTAGCCTTTTTGGCGCCCTGAGTGTAGGTGAGGTGGTATTGGAATTCACCTGTGGCAGAGAGTCAAGGGGACTGCTTTTGCAGGACGTAACTTTATCCCCTTCGGAGGTGGTCCTGTTTATCCGGAATTCGAAGACAGACCAGTTAGGCAGGGGTGCCACTCTTAGGCTGCCTGCCACTGGGAATAAGGGTCCTTGCCCGGTGGAGGATACCTCCAGGTATTTGGATCTCAGGCCACGGGGGAGGGTCCATTCCTTATTCATGAGGATGGCGCCCCATTGGCTAGGCATCAATTTGCTAAGGAGATGCGGAAAGCGATTGCAGCTTGTGGTTTGAAAGCAGCAGGTTACGCCCCTCATTCTTTCCGCAATGGTGCTGCCACTACAGCAGCTCATTGGGGACTGTCTGTAGAAAGAATTAAGAACATGGGCCTTTGGAAGTCCAATGCATTTTGTGGATATGTGCATAGACATCGTTGATCACCCATACTTAATTTTGCTTGTCTTCTCTTAGGTGTGGCTGCTGTTCGCATTGTGGGCTACAGCATTGACTACTGGGCCGGTATCAGAGCAAGGGAGTCTAGACTTGGACTCAGTCTTGGCCTTCCTCAACACGCGCAAGTGTCTTGGCTGTCCAGGCGTGGAGTGCTGTGGGCCGAATTGCTTCCCCTTGTTCGGAAGCATGTGAGGTTGGAGGGGCCCCCTACAGCTATCGTGCTGCAGTTAGGGGGAAATGATCTGCCTGCCACGGACTGTTGTTCTTTACGTTTTACAGTTCAAAAGGACCTGGCTGAATTGGCAGAGTTTTTACTGGGTGTGAAAGTTTTTTGGTCCCAGTTGCTGCAGAGGCGCACCTGGCGTGGCAGTCGCTGTCCAGCTGCCACTGAAGGAGCCAGAAAGCGCGTTAATAAGGTGGCAATGAAAACAGTCATTGCTCATGGTGGTTCCGTGATTGCGCACCCCAATATCACCTTCAAGGAGGCCGTCCTTTTCAGGGACGATGGTGTGCATCTTTCCCCGTTGGGAAATGACACAAGGTTAAATTCTGTTGTGTTGGGTTTGAAGGTGGGGTTGCAGCTGTGAGTGGTTGGCGGCGAGCTTGAGTGCTCGGTGGCGGTTAGGCATTGGTTTATGGTTTGGTTGGTTGAGGGGCATGGATTGGCTGTGCCTGCCCCTCTAATGCTGCTGCTGCAAGGGATTCCGTTAAAGGAATTGGGGGCTAACTATTGCTTGTCCACTCTGTCAAGGGGGCTCGGGCTATAGCAATGAGCTCCTGGTTGCATTTGGGGTGAGGGCAGGTTCCCTGCTCCGCGTAACCCCCAAGTGTATTCCCCCATTCTGACTTTCACATCGTGCGGAATGTCAGTCTGTCCCCCATGGTGGGGGCAGATAGTCGCAACCAATGCCTGGTTGCATTTGGGGTGAGGGCAGGTTCCCTGCTCCGCGTAACCCCCATTCTGACTTTCGCATCGTGCAGAATGTCAGTCTGCCCCCCATGGTGGGGGCAGATAGTCGCAACCAATGCCTAAGCAACCACTCACAAATTTGTATTTTAATAAAGTTGTGGCCAAAATTATGCCAAAAACCTTAAACAAAAATTCTGTGTGATGTGTGAGTTATTGGGGTGGACCTGGGGACCTCGACACGCAAAGCGTGTTCTCCTTCATGGAGAGCACGTGTTGCGGTGGGGGCCACCAGGACACTCCAAAGTTGGGGGCGGGCTAACTGATCGTTGGCCACTGATGCGATTGGGGCTTCCCTTGTTGTTGGGAAGAAATTAATGTTGCCATTTATTGATTGACAGCCAGAAATGCTAAAACTCCTTGCACGAGGCTAGGTCTTCCTCTTTTCGCCTGTGCAGCGGATTGCCCGTCCCTCCCTCCCTAGAATAGGGTTGTTCGCTTTGACCTTGCTATGCCTGTCATGGGGTCGTCTGCTTTGGAGCGGGGGCCTGGTAGGAATTTTGTCCATCTGGCTGATTGGCTGGGGCCATTTGGTTTTTGCCTACTGCGTAGCAAATCGTCACAACTTGTAAGGTTGCGGTTAGGCATTGGTTTATGGTTTGGTTGGTTGAGGGGCATGGATTGGCTGTGCCTGCCCCTCTAATGCTGCTGCTGCAAGGGATTCCGTTAAAGGAATTGGGGGCTAACTATTGCTTGTCCACTCTGTCAAGGGGGCTCGGGCCATAGCAATGAGCTCCTGGTTGCATTTGGGGTGAGGGCAGGTTCCCTGCTCCGCGTAACCCCCAAGTGTATTCCCCCATTCTGACTTTCACATCGTGCGGAATGTCAGTCTGTCCCCCATGGTGGGGGCAGATAGTCGCAACCAATGCCTAAGCAACCACTCACAAATTTGTATTTTAATAAAGTTGTGGCCAAAATTATGCCAAAAACCTTAAACAAAAATTCTGTGTGATGTGTGAGTTATTGGGGTGGACCTGGGGACCTCGACACGCAAAGCCATTTTTCACCTTCTCACCCCTTGCTTTTTCCTGTAAGACCTATTGCAGTCGTTAAGAGTCATGAACAGGCTCATCACAGCTATCTGCCAATCACCCATTCCCACCACCCTTCTGAGTAATACCCCTCCCCACCTTCTCACTATATAGAAGGGTCTGGTGACTTCTGTTTCAGTGTATCTGAAGAAGTGTGCATGCACACGAAAGCTCATACCAAGAACTAACTTAGTTGGTCTTTAAGGTGCTACTGGAAGGAATTTTTTTAGCTTTTATTTGTTAAATTATAAGTTAATTCACGCTTCCTTCAATCTCTATATAAAGACAGATGCACTGAAGGGTTGTGCAGTATAGAATTAGCTGTTATTCCACGATTCCAGCCATAGGTGGCAGTGTGTCCAACTGAGGCAATGAGTCATGCTGCTGTTCTAAGACTGTTCCTGTTTATGATAAAGTTGTTCCATTCTTACGCATCCATTTTGGCCAGGCCTCCTCTCTGAAATAAGATGGCAGGGTCTCAGAAGTCTGAGCCTTAGACCTGAAGGTTTAGTAGTGTGCAAACTCACTTCCATCCATTAATGGGTAGCTGATTAATCAACTCAAAATAATTTAGTTGCCTGGCAACCCTAGTTCATTGTAAAAGTCATACTCCTGGAGTTTTCAGTAGCCATGAAACAGACACAAAATACAAATGAAATAAACTTTTATTAGGGCTGACATCTGTCCGGAATTTCCTGGACATAGCTGGGATTCGTCTGTCAAAAATGGTGTCTGGGCGAAATGGGCAGAATGGGTGGAAGTGTTGATTTGGGGGGCAATTCCGCCCCCAGGGCAAAAACTTCATTTTTTGGGAGATTTTACAAAAAAAAAAAGCTCAACAATTAAATATCTTATATTTAAAAAGCTCTTATTGTTGAATGGACAGGTAGCCTGTAGGTCTTAAAGGTGTGAGGGAAACTGATCTAAGGGAAAATTGTCGGAAGGGGCTTGGAATATATAGGGCAAATCTATACCTGTAAAATCTATGTCAGCTTACAAACAGGAGGCCTCATTTAAGATTATCCATAGGTAGCACTGGACCCCCATTAAACTTAATAGGATCAATGTAAGCATCTCACAGCAAGACTGTGGAATGAAAGGTGGTTTCTTCCATCTTTGATGGGAATTTGTGTGTGTGTGTGAAAGACTTCTGGGCTAGCGATTATTAAACGTCAAACAATTCCGCCTGATCCAGCGTTAACTTTATTAATGATTCAAGCTTCTGATGACTTTCAAATCATTGATAGAGAATTGGTAGCCTTGCTGATGACAGCAGTATGTTTAGAAACAGCATGCCACTGGAGAACATCAGGGTTCACTAGGCAAGAGTGGCTTGGCAGAATATGGGGCATGGCATCACCAGAGCATTTGGCATATCACAGTCGAGTGGTTAGAGGCATTGCCAAAACAGATAAATTTGGTATAATATGGTGGCCCTGTTGCAACGTCCAACAAGCATGTGACTTTGCTCCACACACATTTATATCTTTTTGATATTACAATTTTTTATTTTAAAAAAGTAATTCCTACCCTCCAGTTTCGAGTCAGAAGCACCACTATAAACCCACAGCACTGTCTGAAGAATAGTCGTACCTCTGAGATTTTTTAAAAGCCTCAACCCCCCAAGGCCAGAGCTTTCCAAACTGTGTGTTGCGGCACATTAGTGTGTCAGCTGCAGTGTGTAGGTATGTCGCACGATATGTGTCCATATCTCTTATAAGGGGTTAATTAAACTTGGGTTCACTAGTAAAGCTGAATTACTGTGTTGTGAACAGGGTCGTATTTAGGTTTGATGAGGCCCTAAGCTGCTGAAGGTAAAGGGGCCCTTTATATGTTCAGCTGTCCCTTGTCAACAACAAATTGTCACTGTTTTTTATGTTGAATATATGCTATATGGTAATTTAATAAACACAAACACTGTTGCTGTATGTATGTTTTATTTGTTTTTTATTTTGGAAATGTACATCCAGGTTTTTTTCCCTTACATTTTTGGGGGCCCCCCCAAGAGAGTGGGGCCCTAAGCTATAGCCTGTTTAGCTTATACGTAAATCCAGCACTGATCGCGAAATAATGCGTGTCTAAAAAGTGTCACGGACATGAAAAGTTTGGAAAGCTCTGCCCTCAGTCCATGGAGACTGAGTACTTGTTTTTTTCTACGTGGCCCGTTCACACAATCTAGATCTAGCGCATATGTTTTGCCCCTGAAAACCACTTCTTGAGAAACTGGTTTCATTCCGGAAATAAAAGGACATGACAGATGGATTCACCTGCTCAGTGAAATTGAAGGCACAATTGTGGGTGTGCATATACAAAGCACACAAAACGGCGCTGCTCGCCAGAGCAGTGATGTCACGCTGGCCACGTGACCCGGAAGTGTCTTCGGACAGCGCTGGCCCCTGGCCTCTTGAGTGAGATGGGCGCACAACCCCAGAGTCTGGCAAGACTGGCCCGTACGGGCAGGGGTACCTTTACCTTTACCTTTACCTTATACAAAGATCGCAAGCACCCCTTCCTTCCTCATTCACCTGGGGCAGGTGCATGGAGGAAAAGGCATGGATAACCTAATCAAGGGGAGGGTTTTCAAATCCATACCATATAACCAAACCCATCCTTGTGGGCCACGGGATATATATATCTCTCAGTCTAGATAGAAAGCCCCATGGACAAGCAGGAATGATTCTGGATTGAGAAAAACTACTTTTTGGTGCTACAAACAGGTTAGTGTGTATGTTGTGCACACAATTCTCTCATTCTTCACCTTTTAAACAAAAGTATCCAGACGCCAGCCAGAAAGGCATTCCCATATCAGCTGAGACACGGTCTGCTACATCTGGCTGAAATAAGTTCCTTCCCACTCTCAAATCCCATCACCTACAGTCAGAACAGGGACTCAGCTACATTCGTAAAGATAAAGCGCTTTATATGTGTTATAACGCTGTGACACCAGGTGGCACTGTGGAGTCCCACCTTTCTTCAATGGGATTTCCCTGTATGACATTACCACGCATTTAACCGAATCCCTTCTTTGATGTGTCTAGGTCCAGCCCAGGTCCAATACCAGAGAATTTAGAAGATCATCATTCTGTCAATAATTCAACTTCATGTGTTTATCTGAAGGATTTTTACCCTGCTCTGTTCAGCCGAAAAAGGGCTCCCGGCGCAGCTTGCAGTGCTAAATATTAAGATATTCCCTGCCTCCACACAAGTACACCACATAAAAGGAAAAGGAATCAGAATGGAAGAGGGAGGAAAGCGAACTTTGTCACTAGTTCTCATTTGCAAAGCACTTCTAAATGCTCTTTCAATGCTCCTTTTTGGGCCAGATTCGTGTTCTTCTCTCACCATGATGTTCCTCCTGGGACGCAGTTACCCAGGGGCCCCCTGGCACAAGCAAGGATAGGGTATATCTACACAGGAAACTTTTCTGGCGATGACCAAGGCTGTGGTGCTAAACTGCATTGTGGTTATCAATACCACACCAATGGAAGCAATAGGATGAATAAAAATGGACTCTTCTTCAAATGAAAATTGTCCAGTCCAAAAATATGGTACAAAAGCTTTGCTAACAGAACTTGTTCCAAAACAGGCACCCCAAACAATAACGGTACATCCAAATAGTTGCATATTATCATGTACTTGTCCAAGAGCCGGTACAACGTCTAAGAAATATGAAATAACTTTATCCAGAACTTGAATCAAAGTCATGGGTAGGCAAACTAAGGCCTGGGGGCCGGATCCGGCCCAACCGCCTTCTAGATCAGGCCCACGGATGGTCCGGGAATCAGCGTGTTTTTACATGAGTAGAATGTGTCCTTTTATTTAAAACGCATGTCTGGGTTATTTGTGGGGCATAGGAATTCGTTCTTTCCCCCCCTTCTTTTCAAAATATAGTCCGGCCCCCCACAAGGTCTGAGGGACAGTAGACTGGCCCCCTGCTGAAAAAATTTGCTGACCCTTGATCAAAGCTCTGCCTCTCCCCCACATGGACTCCATTAGCCAGGAGGCTCTTTTCTCCTGGAGAAAGATTAAGCACACCCTTTCTCTTGGGTAGTTTGGGAACAAAGACTAACTCACACAAAACGGATGCCCACAGATTAACATATGCATAGAGAGAAACTTTTGTGTGATTTAAGAGCAGCTCATCATTAACCTTTTAGGCACTCTGAGAACTTTAGTTTAGCTCAGTGGAATTTTCCAGTTCCTTTAACAATACACATACAGAGTTATTTTCCATTTCAATGTACAAATTAAACAATTATACAAGCTGGGCTCCTGAGAATCAGTGCGCACCAAAGGGGTGGGCCCTGATCCGGGTTTCAGCCATACTTCAAGCAGAACTTTCCCTTGCATAATTAACAAGATGTTCTGGAGGACATACAATGCTACCCAGTTTATGGACATGGTTCCAAACAAGCAGATACGAAAATATATATATGTTTTTAAAAGAAAATGTGCTGGCCAGGCACACACACACACACAACTCTTCGTCGTACATGAAATGGCACGCCCTCGCTCTTTCTGGAGCCAGTTTATAGTTTATGGTGTGCTGATGGAAAGTTTTGCCTGGCGCAACCCCACTAATGAATCACGGGCCTTCTGCAGTAATCAGAGAGGAGTGGGTGTGGGGAATAAGGCGGGCAGAGAGGAAGGCACTTCTAATTCTTTTACACACGCACATTGCTGTACACACTGCCTAACAGAAAAGTGTGGAAGACCGTGGATCTTCTCTGGAAGACGGATCAGGACGTTTTGCCGCCTGAGGGTGGCAAAGACAAGATGACGCCTCTCCTGACAGGACTGGCTGTTGAATCTTGCTTCCACACTGTCAGTGGAGCCGCAGGCAAGCTTTGGGGGTATAGAGCAGGCTGTGTGGCACACAACTCTGTTCTCCAACACCTTGCTGCCACTCTGTGCCACTCTGCCATCTGAAGTGGGTACCTCACACTGCCTAATGGCAGGGATGGCCCTCACTTTCTGTCTGTCCAGTCGTGACCGACTCTGGGGTTGCGGCGCTCATCTTGCTTTATTGGCCGAGGGAGCTGGCGTACAGCTTCCGGGTCATGTGGCCAGCATGACTAAGCCACTTCTGGCGAACCAGAGCAGCGCACGGAAACGCCGTTTACCTTCCCGCCGGAGCGGTACCTATTTATCCACTTGCACTTTGGAGTGCTTTCG
Organism: Podarcis melisellensis; assembly: GCF_964234715.1. Taxonomy (NCBI): domain Eukaryota; kingdom Metazoa; phylum Chordata; class Lepidosauria; order Squamata; family Lacertidae; genus Podarcis; species Podarcis melisellensis. Next base: position 7,357,482 of record NC_138534.1, read on the forward strand.
AACTGCTAGGTTGGCAGGAGCAGGGACTGAGCAACGGGAGCTCACCCCGTTGCAGGGATTTGAACCGAGAACCTTTTGATTGGCAAGTCCTAGGCTCTGTGGTTTAACCCACAGCGCCACCTGCGTCCCCTACTTTCTGTGGAGGGTGCTGTTAATCAAAGCCTTAAATCGGCAAGCCTTGCAAATTGCCACAGCATCTTCCAGGGCAGCGAATCTACGATGGTCATACGGTGCAGCTGTTTGCCCTGGGTTGGTGGTGCGTGTGAATAAAAGTACATGTTTGTGCGTGTCTCAGGGGAAGAAAGATCACACACATTCTCTATACTTACTTCCAGATCATTCCCAAGCCAGAAATACCCCTTGTTAGTTTAACCAACGCCCTCCCGGATTTGTGTGGGAACATGGGATGTTTTATTAAAGTTTTGGATCCCAAACCTTATTCAGTGTTGTTGTTTTTTCCTCGAACAGCAGCTTGTCTCCATTAATACGCCTTGAGCCTCTGCTTTGCCTCAGCACAGCAGGCAAAGCTCCACCCGATCTTGCCAACTCCACAAAACCAAGGTGTACTAAGAACCACATCTCAGCACTGGCCGGCTGCAGACAGTTCAGGTTGCCTTGCCATTGTTAAGAGATATTTCTAAGTGCTTCATGTAAGAATATAAGGCAGGAGAAACTGGGGCTCTCTAAATGTTGTTGGATTCAACTCCTGTAACCCCAGACAGCATAGGAAATGACAGGTCAATAACATCTGGAGTTGCAGGTCCATAACATCTGGAGAGATTCATCTGGTCCAACACTTTTTCCCCAACATTAGCCCTGCCAGATACCTACAAGAAGCCCACAAGTACAGTGTCCTAAGGTTAAGGACTGCTGGGAAAAGATTTAAAATGAGCAAAAAAAAATGTTGAAATATACTTTTGTAAAGAAACCAGAAGCCTTTTTACTTGGAATAATAGGATTGGAATTGCCCCAAAAAGATGTCAGATTATGCAGTGGCGTGGCATGGGGGGTGCAGGGGGGCCGGGCGCAACATCTGGGGGGGCGCACTCCACGGGTTAGGGGGCGCAAAATTCACGGGTTAGGGGGCACAAATTACTTGCCTTGCCCCGGGTGCTGACAACCCATGCTACGCCACTGAGATTATGCCACTACAGCGGCAAGACTGCTATTAGCAAAAAATTGGAAATCTCAAGAAATACCAACAGTAGAAGAATGGCAGGTGAAGATGTTAGAGTTTCGGGAGCTGGCTTACCTGACTGGAAGAATCCGCGAACACAAAGAGGAGGAATACCAAGAAGACTGGATGAAATGTAAAGAATATTTAGCCAAATATTGTAATATAAGATAATTAAGAAGGTACTTGAAAGTATTAAACAGGCCTAGGATTACAATAAGAATGTTGTATAGTAAGATGGATTTAAGACAATAAGAACAGAGATGAAGATAGTAAATTGAAGGAACTAATTGTAATAGAAAGATGATTGGGAAAACTGTTACAAGGTGTTATAATGAAATTCAGTTAGGGGGGATTTAAGCAAGTCACGTAACAATGGAATTTAAAATGCATGTAAGAAAGAATATGTGTTTTTATTATTATTTTTTCTTGTAGTATTGTAATGTGTTTTGTTTTGTGTGTTTTATACGTTATATTTAAATGTGGCGGAAAAAGAAGCCCACAAGTGCAGAAATGGAACAAGCCGTATCTCCATTGTTTGTGTCCCCTGCTGATACTTGGTATTCATTTTTTTAATGCTTTTATTAACTTATTATACCAACACCAACACAGACGTCACACACAAGACAAACTTACAAAAAGATGTAACTGCACATACAGAACAAATGATACACATACATTCCTATTTCAATTCTTATTCATTTCTGTTTGACTTCCTTCCCCCTCAACGCGGCCCCGGTTCTATACTTAATAAACTTTCTTTCTCAATTCCCCTTCTCTATTTCCCCCTCTATATCTTACATTTTTCCACCATATTTTATTTTGCAAAAAATAGTCAAGACAAGTCCAAGTATTAATTTGAGGGCACTGTTTTTTCAGGTATTGACTATATTTCCCCCATTCTTTCTGAAATTTTTGTTTGGATTGATACATGGTATTCAGAGGTATATTGCTCCTGAATATGGAAGTTCTTTTTTTTCTTTCATTAAGGTTTCGTTAAGACCTTTCATAATACATTGCAGTAAAAAGCAAACTAGGACTTGTCGATCAGAAGGTCGGCGGTTCAAATCCCCGCTCCTGTTGCTCAGTCCCTGCTCCTGCCAACCTAGCAGTTCGAAAGCACATCAAAGTGAAGTAGATAAATAGGTACCGCTCTGGCGGGAAGGTAAATGGCGTTTCCTTGGCCAATAAAGTGAGATGAGCGCCGCAATCCCAGAGTCGGCCACGACTGGGCCTAATGGTCAGGGGTTCCTTTACCTTAATCTAAACAAAAACAGAGAAAAGAGAAAAAGAAAATGGCAAAGTCTTGTCTCTCAGGTAGATCTAAACTTGTCACACACAGAAAGAGGTGAACCCACCCCAGCCCTCACCTGGGAGCTTCCATTTCTTCTTCTGGGAGATCTTCCTTTCGTCCTTCACCAACCAACCATCACTTTCACCTGCACGTTAACCTCCATTGACCCTGAGTGGAGGACAACAAAAAACACAAAAGAACAGAGGACAATAGAAGCAAGAACAAAGCAACGAAGTAAAGGAAAAGGTAACAAAGAGATGACAATATTTAAGAAATAAGAAAATAATAAAGGGATAAACAGAAATAAGTAAAAAGGACTTCTAACTATTCCTTTTGTCAGTTGCATATACAAGATTTTTTCAAAATATTTAAATATTCCCTCCAGCGTAGTGTCCAGCTGTTCCTCTGCTAGGCAATGTTTTTTCAGTCTTTGAGTCTGGGCATCTCATGTTCATTCATTTTTCCTTCCAGACAAACAGTCCAAACGAGGCTCTCTAATTATTATCATCAGTAAAAGACAACAAAAGTCTTCCTCCAGTCCAATGTAACAACTTTGCTTCCAATATTGAGAAACAGCAAATCCTTGGTCTCTATACTGAGACAATGATCCATGGTTATTTACTTATTGTATAATAATTAATTCACACCCAGATCCATATCTTCCAATCCCATTTCCTCTTGGCCATGATTTTCCACCATTTTTTTTAAAAAAGAATAATATGGTTTTCATTTCCTCTTCATCCATTTCCCCCCAGGAGTGTTGCAGGAGGCTTAAAAGCTTTTTCCTCTAGTTAAAAATGGAAATTCTGTTTTGCTGTCATGGCTAAGACCACCTAAAAAGAGGTTTCCTCTATGAATTTATACTATCACCTTTAAATGCTTTGTAGGATATTGGTGATTACCACACCAGAAGACTGCAAACCTGTGCCCATTTACCTAGAATTAAGCTCCATTCAATACAGTGGAGCTTAAGATGCACATGACTGGGATGTTAACCATGTGGTTTGTGGAGGGGTGTTTTCTTCTGTCCTCAGGTGATAGGAGCTACTGCCAATAAATGTAATAAAATAATAATAATAATAATAATAATAATAATAATAATAATAATAATAATATTTATACCCCGCCCATCCAGCTGGGTTTCCCCACGGCTGGCAGCAGATTAAAAACAGACTAAAACATCACGCATTAAAAACTTCCCTAAACAGTGCAACAGTGCTGCCTTCAGATGTCTTCTAAAAGTCAGATACAGTGGTACCTCTGGTTGCGAATGGGATCCGTTCCAGAGCCCTGCACATGCGCAGGTTGCAATTCGCCACTTCTGCGCATGCACGTGACGTCATTTTGCGCATCTGCGCATGCGCAAGCGGTAAAACCCGGAAGTAACCCTTTCCGGTACTTCCGGGTCGCCGCAGGACACAACCTGAAAAGACGTAACCTGAAGCTAACATAGCAAGACGTATGACTGTAGTTGTTTATTTCCTTGACATCTGGTGGGAAGGCATTCCACAGGGTGGGCACCACCACCGAGAAGGCCCTCTGCCTGGTTGTCCTGAGTTCTTTGCTATGAGGGGAGTAGGGTTGCCATATTTCTAGAAGCAAAATTCAGTTGTTGAGCTTTTTTGGGAAATGAAACTCAAAGTTGTTGAGCTATGGCAATCCCAGACATTTTGCAGATTTTCCGAATCCGCCCCCCCATGCTATTTTCACCAGTTAAATCCTGGACATGTCCGGAAAATTCCAGGTGTATGGCAACCCTATCAGAGGGAGGGAAAGGGTGAGGTGGCATTTGCATGACACATCATCTAAACCTCCCTGCAAACAGATAAGAACAAATACTTAATATGCAGCCAGAATGTTCTAACCTCTGTGCCAACTAATCAGGATGAGCACCTAGTAGTGAAAACGGGATCACATATCATCGTGGGCACAAAACCAAGGCACACTTTCCCATAGAAAGTAATGCAAAATGGATTAATCCATTCCAGACTTTTAAAAACAACCCCTAAAACAGCAATTTAACATGAATTTTACTATCTAACGAGACCACTGATCCATAAAATGAAAGCAATAAACAATGTACTGCAGTCACACAATCAATCAGGAGCTGAACTGGGTTCCACACGGTCACAAAAACAAAAGAGCCGCAAAAACAAAAACACAAAATAAATAGCAAAAACAGACAGACCTCAGTGTAACACTCAAAACGGTAGTGCGGCACTCAAATCGGAAGCGTAACACCCAAAACAGAGCACATTCGGCTTCTGAAAAAAGTTTGCAAATCGGAACACTTACTTCTGGGTTTGCAGTGTTTGGGTTCCAAGTTGTTTGAGAACTAAGGCGTTTGAGAACCAAGGTACCACTGTACATGTTTGCCAAGGTAATATGCAGCTTTTACTGGTACCCACTTAAATCCCCAAAGCTGCAACACTAAGCAGGCTTTTTTGGAAGGACATCCCATTGAAATCCAAGGATCTACAGTATTTCCATGGATTTCAGTGGGAATGAGGCTCTATTACATCGTGTGCTGTGCACAATCACTTGTGCCACTCGCTGCCACCTCTTTTCATTTTCTTCACATCCCTCTTCAGAACCCACTTTTTGCTGCATTCTGTGTGCCTGTTGTCAAATTTTAGATTGTAAGCTCCTCAGGGCAGGGACCTGTACTCTTGGACTCTGTAATAAAATTGTGGGCACAGAAGGGCCCTGGCATTTTTTAATTTTTTATGTAGAAAGCAGCATCAAGGAGAGTCAGCTGAGATGTGGAGAAGCAGCAAAGGCAGCTACCCTTAACCCTTCCCCACCCACCCTTACCTTGCTCTGAATCACACACCCCTCGACCTGCAGGGCTTTCAATGGAGGATAGCTGAATTCCTTCTATGAGTTCCTTCCTCCCTGGGTGGCTGCTCATTGCAGTGCAAGGTGAGGACAAAATCATTATGGCAACAGAGCAATCTCTATCAGTATTCATGGGTTAATCAGCCACCCAGGCAGTGTGGAGCCTGACCCAGAGGACTAATCCCATTTAATAATTTGACAGGGCGGAGGCTGCTTTGAGAGCCGTCATCTGCCCAGGAGCAAGGGAAGAGAAGCCAGTGCTTTCGCTCTCCCACAAGAGGACCTCTGGCTCCTTCTCTTCTAATTGAGATAAGCGGGAAATGAGTGGAGGAGAGAGCCTTGTGGTGGTTCTGTGGAACCGCCAAGGTGTTGTTTAAGAAGCCTGAGGAACAACCCAACTCATGATTCCAACCAGATTCTTCCTCATCTAAGGCCCCATCTCCACAATACAGTTAAAGCAGTAACAACATACTACTTTAAACCGTTGTGGTTTCCCCCAAAGGATCATGGGAAGTGTAGCTTGTTAAGTAGGGTTGCCATATTTCAAAAAGTGAAAATCCAGATACAAACGTTGTTGTTGTTGCCACTGCTGCTGCTGGCAAAATCGCCAAAAGAAAACAAATTGAAGTTTTTGAGCTATTTTTAAGGCAAAGTGACAAAAACGACACTGCCGACATCCAGATTTCCCTGGACATTTTATGGATTTCTGCCCGGACACTGCTTCCGGCTTCAATATTCCAGCTATGTCCGAACATATGGCAACCCTATTGTTAAGGGTGTGGAGAATTGTTAGGAGATTCCCTCATTCCCCTCAGGCAGCCATAATTCCCAGAGTTATGGGACTGATTGTTAAACCACTCTGGGAATTGTAATTTTCTGAGGAGAATCCTAAAGAATAATTGCACAATAAAAAATAGCACACATGTATTAAAGTGACCTGGCTTTCTGCTCCCATCCCAAAAAAAATCCTGGGGGAAATCAGAATTCTTGGTGATTTCTAAGCCCCAGAACAGAACTACAATTCCCAGAGTTCCCTGAGGAGAAGCAATTATACATTTCTAGTTAGCGGGATCCCATAACACGATTTTTGAGAACAGACAAATGGTTGTTGCTCCACTAATATATATATATATATATATATATATATATATATATATATATATATAGGCTGACAGAGATACACAATGGGGGTCAGCACAAAGAAGGCCCTGTTCCTGTCACTGCAGAGGCAGCAGAATCCTGACACCGAATGAGGAATCCCTCTGCAAACAGGAATGGCTTCACTTTTTCTGCAATGCTCTGTGCTAGCTGGTAAATCCTTTGGTATCTCGGGTGATGAAAGTGACTTGTACAACTGCCAGGTAATTATTGTCATTACAATAATCTGCAATGATCAAGGACGTATCTGCACCGATGGTGCTTATTAGAAGGACGTGCATAACCCATGATCGGTTCTAGACTGATTCCTCGTTGGGTTGTGAGCTAAACGAATCCAGCAGAAGACACCCCCGGGGCGGAAACCAAACAACCCACCTAACGTGCTTTTAGTGCCCAAGGGAAGCCCTTCTCAGTTCTGCCCCAGCTTGTTAATGGATTAAACAGGCAAGTGGGACTCTGGCCAAACAAAAAGCAACTTGTCAGTTTCCACCCTTTAATTACGCGAAGGTGAAAGAGGGAAGGCGTCCTGGCTCTGGTATGGAATCAGACGGGTTTTTGCACGCACCAGCCCAAGAGGCTCTTGCCCAACCGCCAAACAGAGGAGCAGGTCAGAGAACTCAGAGTTCCCGTGTCCTCCACCTGTGCCGAGGTAGTAAGGACAAGAGGTGGGTCGCTTTGACCAGGCTGGGGCGGGTGGGGGAAGCAACACGATTCATTAGCCAGGAAGGGAAGTCATAGAATCATAGAATCATAGAGTTGGAAGAGACCACAAGGGCCATCGAGTCCAACCCCCTGCCAAGCAGGAAACACCATCAGAGCACTCCTGACATATGGTTGTCAAGCCTCTACTTAAAGACCTCCAAAGAAGGAGACTCCACACTCCTTGGCAGCAAATTCCACTGTCGAACAGCTCTTACTGTCAGGAAGTTCTTCCTAATGTTTAGGTGGAATCCTCTTTCTTGTAGTTTGGATCCATTGCTCCGTGTCCGCTTCTCTGGAGCAGCAGAAAACAACCTTTCTCCCTCCTCTATGTCACATCCTTTTATATATTTGAACATGGCCATCATATCACCCCTTAATCGCCTCTTCTCCAGGCTAAACATGCCCAGCTCCCTTAGCCGTTCCTCATAAGGCATCGTTTCCAGGCCTTTGACCATTTTGGTTGCCCTCCTCTGGACATGTTCCAGTTTGTCAGTGTCCTTCTTGAACTGTGGTGCCCAGAACTGGACACAGTACTCCAGGTGAGGTCACTTGAGATGCAGCCATTCACAAGAGCAGGATCTACAAGGGCAATTCATTTCTCCAGTCCCCGAATGCACATCCAAGAGGCTCCTAGACAGGGACTCTGCAGAGGAGTCCCTGGTGTCCTGCTCACTGCACCATCATCTTGTGGACTCACCAGAAGAGGGAGGCCTTGTGCACCATGCCCAGAGCATGGTCTGCAGCTTCTAGTGAAATGTTTGCCAGGTGGCACAAAGGAGCCAATAAGGTTGCATCTGGTTCCACAAAGCTTCAGCTTCTGGCCTGGATATTGTTGACAGATGTGAGAATACGTGTAAGTAGCTACTTCTGCCATCTATGCTCTGGTAGGGTTGCCATACAGTGGTACCTCGGGTTAAGAACTTAATTAATTCCGGAGGTCCGTTCTTAACCTGAAACTGTTCTTAACCTGAAGCACCACTTTAGCTAATGGGGCCTCCCGCTGCCGCTGAACGATTTCTGTCCTCATAATGAAGCAAAGTTCTTAACCTGAGGTACTATTTTTGGGTTAACGAAGTCTGTAACCTGAAGCGTCTGTAACCCAAGGTATGACTGTATTTCAAAAAGTGGAAATCCGAACACAAAAGTTGTTGCGTCAGGGTTTTTTTTTAGGGTTGCCATATTTCAAAAAGTAAAAACCAGGACACCTCAAAAATTGTTTACTATTTTTTTAAGGAACCATCAAAATTGTTGAGTTTCTTTTAGGAAACCCCCAAAATTGTTGAGCTTTCTTTATAACTTTTTGTTTTCTGGAAATTCACCTGAATCTTTACTTGCAAGACAAGGTTGCCATACATCTGGATTTTCCCGAGTGGCGGTGGTGAGTTAGCATCCTGTTGCTTCTCCATGGCCTCTCCATGGCCGCTACAGCCGGCCTCTTCCCTTGGGCAACTCGGAGCCCCTGCTGGAGAGAGAGCGAGGGGGAAGAATAGAGAGGTGCCTCTGCCTAGGCCCATCCCTGTGTGACATGCTGGCTCTGAAGGGCAGGCAGAGGACAGGGCTGCTGCGGGGAGGGAAGAAAGGGGGAGCGGAGCACAAGGAGTCTTGATGATGATGATGATGATGATGGGGGGGGAATTGTGTGTCTGTGTCTAATCTTGCCCCTTTCTAAAATTTATTTATTGGTGTGTGTTTTTCTTTTTGTAAATCTACCAAAGAATAAAATAAAATAGGAATTACAGGGTTTTCTCAATACGGTGGAGAGTTGTGTGCTGTGTCCCATTGGTGTCCTGATGATGCCACTCGCCCTTCTGGTAGAAAATGCTCTGGGGGGTGAGGACAAAAAAAAATGAGGGGTCAAAGGGGGTAAGTTGGGAGTGGAGTGTGAAATACAGTCGTACCTCGGAAGTCAAACGGAATCCATTTGACTTCCAAAGCTCCTGCAGCCAGTCGGAAGCCGCGTTGGACGTTCGGGTTCCAAAGAACGTTCGCAAACCGGAACACTCGCTTCCAGGTTTGTGGCGTTCGGGAACCAAAACGTTTGATTCGCAAGGCGTTCGGGATCCAAGGTACGACTGCATCCCTATTTTCATCTGAGGACTATTGGAGGGTATGATGGTCCAGGATCTTTGAGGCCTCCTGGCCTTAATGCATGCAGTGTTCTGCCTGGAACTGGCAGGGCTTTTTAAAAATAAAAAATAAAAACCCAGATGCTCCTATTACCAGCTCTCTGATGCTGCCACAGCCTGCTCTGAATTGCCAGCTTTTCTGGGCAAGGATCCTATTTTTGAACAGTATCCATCATAAGGGAGCCCTGCTCTCTTTGCTACTGGAATACTAGCATCCGTTGCCAGATCTTTCCATGGGGAGAGTGACGTGGTGATGAAAACATAGGCCTGCCTGGATTCCAAGCGCAGTGGCAGGCTGGAAGGGGCATCACGTGGGGCAGTTTTCTTGAGGCTGTTAGAAATATGCAGCAGCTCCAGTACTGGCTCAAGGATCTCCCCCCCCCCCCACAAAAAAAAATGTTAGGTGAGCTTCCCCAGGTCCCCCCATCTGATTTTCATTTTACCTCATCTTTAGCAGTTTACATATATCATAATTTTTAACCATTTTTTTATCTCACTTACTTTTACCATAAAAAACTCCACATTTTATCCCTTACAAGTAATACTATTTTAAAATACCCTATCTTCTACTTCTAACCCAACAGCCTATATCCACTTCCAAAGCTATTCTAAGATTTAAATCTTAACAGATTTTTTCAAATATTCTTTAAACTTCTTCCAATCTTCTTCCACCGTCTCTTCTCTCTGGTCTCAGCACTGGCCCAAGAGATATTGCCTCACGGGGTGGGAAATCCAAATGGCAGCACACACACACAACAACAACAACAACAACAACAACAACACACACACACACAAAAACAGTCAACCTGGAGGTGCCCTGTAGAATGAATGAATGAAACTTTATTTGCGTCAGCCATCAGCCATAGCAATAAAACAACAATAAGATATACAAAGAATAGTAATAAAAAAGTCAATTATATAAAATACATTTTAGGGTTTTAAATCAATAGTCAAATAGTGGATCTTATTCTAATCGCTCCAGCTAAAAACCTTGCCTGATAGACCAAAGGTTTGGTTGGGTAGGGACCCCTGAGGTATGTGGAACATAAGGGGCTCAAAGGGTATGTTCACATGACTCCTTGCAGGGCCGGCCCACCCCTGAGGCAAGGTGGGGCAAGTGCTTCGGGTGGCAGGATTCACCAGGCGCGGCAGAGGGGGCAGCCCCACCCCCCATATTAAGTAAAACAATAGAAATACTTAACTAACTGGCCAATCACATAGGTTCTGCCCCCCCAACAAAAAGCCCTGCCCCCCCAAATCCTGGCTACACCCATACTTCGACACCGTGTGCGCCTGCACGATCGCACATCTTTCAGATGCGCAGTAATCATTCGTTGCCTGTATTTTTAACTCGCCCTTCAGATCTCAAGGTGGCATAAAATACTGTCCCACTATTACAATGGAGGCAATACAAATAAGATCACAGCTCATTACACACCAAAGCCAGTGGGTAAAATGCTGTAGTTTAAAAGCACAAAATGCTGTACAGTGGTTTAAAAGCACAAAGTCTTTAAAAAACAAAACCCAGAGCAGACTAGCTCATATCTAACATGCTGCAAATGCCCGGATGAGCAAGTAGGCTTTTAGTTTGCACCGAAATGAACAGAATTGACTTTCTTGTGGTGTTTCCTTTTGTGTGGTTTTAGGAGGGGTCAGAGACGTCTCGTTCTATAATTCTCTCCCTCTCTCTCTCTCTCTCTCTCTCTTTCTCAAGTCAAGGTTTTTGGATCAGGGCTCACCAACAGGCCAGGCTGCATCAATATAGTCATGGATGCTGAGCTGAGAGTCCTGCATTTGCAGGGGGTTGGACTAAATCACCCTCAGCATCCCTTTCCCATTCTGTGGCTGAATGATCAGACCTCTGGGTGATCTGCTGTATGACATTTGGTGCTGCTTAGGGAGGTGGGCTTGGGCCAGGGTGGTGGTGCAGAAGGCATAATAATAATAATAATAATAATAATAATAATAATAATAATAATAATTTATTTATATCCCACCTATCTGGCTGGGCAGCTTCCAACAGAACACTAAAATACAAAAGATGTTGGGAAGCGACTCCAAATAATAGAATCATAGAATTGTAGAGTTGGAAGGGACCCCGAGGGTCATCTAGTCTAACCCCCTGCAGTGCAGGAATCTCAGCTCAAGTACCCATGGCAGATAGCCATCCAACATCTACTTAATCCAGAATGCGGTTGCTAGACTGGTGAGTGGGAGCGGCCACTGAGTCCATATAACACCGGTCCTGAAAGATCTTCATTGGCTCCCAATACGTTTCCAAGCACAATTCAAAGTGTTAGTACTGACCTTTAAAGCCCTAAACGGCCTCAGCCCAGTAGACCTGAAGTAGCATCTCCACCCCCATCGTTCAGCCCAGAAACTGAGGCCCAGCACCGAGGGCCTTCTGGCGGTTCCCTCCCTGCGAGAACTGAGGTTACAAGGAACCGGGCAGAGGGCCTTCTCAGTAGTGGCACCTGCCCATCAGATGTCAAGGCAACTATTTTACTTTTAAAAGACAACTGAAGGCGGCCCTGCTTAGGGAAGCTTTTAATGTTTGATTCTGTATTGTTTTTAATATTCGGTTGGAAGCTGCCCAGAGTGGCTGGGGAAACCCAGCCAGATGGGCGGAGTAATAATAATAATAATAATAATAATAATAACAATAACAACAACCTCCAAGAGAGTCCTATACACTGTCAGAAAACTCTTCCTGAAATTTAATCAGAATCTCCTTTCTTGCAACTTTCAAATGCAAAACATTGGGGGGGGGGGGGACAGGGCTCGGAAGTCTCTCTGCCCTCACCCCTTTGGACTGGAAAATGGCTCCATTTCAAAGTGACTTGTACAAGAAAACTTCCCGGTGGATTGTGCTCTGATCTGCCTGCTGCTGCCCTTGATGGTGCCCCAAGCCTGCTGTCTCCGGTAGTTGACTCGCTAAGCATGTCTAGTCCTGGTGCACCATGGAGGAAAATATGCTGATCGCTTGGCCCATCCCACAAAACCACAAGGGGGAACTGCAGAATCGGAGCATAATCCACGTTTGGCCATATTGGTCTTGTACACACCATACATTTGAAGCACCTGTGACTTTCCCCGAAAGAATCCTGGGGATTTTAATTTGCTAAGGGTGTTGGGAATTGTAGCTCTGTAAGGAGTAAGCTACAGTTCCCGGGATTTTTTTTTTAGGGGGGATATCACATGCTTTAAATGTATTGGGTGTACATAGGCATTGTTCAACACACCATGCAAGCGCGTACCCCGTCCTGCTGGTTGCGTTTCTGGCGTGGGTGCTGATAATGTGTCAAACTTGTGACCTGGGAAAATGTTTTCATTGTACTTATTTGCATGTTTTAAACAGATTTTTAAGTATGTCTATAGCAGGGGGCAGCGACCTTTTTCAGCTGTGCGCCAGTCCACCGTCCCTCAGACCATGTGGTGGGTCGGACTATATTTTTTTTTGGGGGGGGGAAATGAACAAATTCCTATGCCCCACAAATAACCCAGAGATGCATTTTAAATAAAAGGACACATTCTAGTCATGGAAAAACACACTGATTCCCGGACAGTCTGCGGGCTGGATTGAGAAGGCGATTGGGGCGCATCCGGCCCCCGGGCCTGAGTTTGCCTACCCCTGGTCTATAGTTTTAGTTCTATCCATGTTTTAATGTTTTTTTTAATGGTTGTTTCTTCTACTGTATGTTTTTAGTGATTTTCATTTTATCTGCAATCCGCTCTCTCTCTCTTATAAATACATAATGGGTGCATGAGCTGGGAGGCAGAAGTCTTGGGTTCCCTCTCTGCAGCTCAGCACTCTTTGTAGAACAAGCTTTGCCACGCTCACATAGTCTGCCGTAATGGGGAGAAAGTTTGTGCGGTACGTTATTAAAGGGATTAAGCTAATTCCTTAAGATATAAGCAGCCATATGTGGTCAATTAGGTAATAATGAGCAGCGGAATGAGACACACACCCAGGAACACAGGGAGCACCTCCACCCAGTCATTCTCTATTGACTTCCTGGAGCAAGGAGGAGCATCTCCTCAGGTCCCATCAGCCCGTGTGGCTGAGGCAAAGCCTGGAATACAGGGAGCCTGGGATGTGGGGCAGGTAGGGAGTTTGTTTGCTTTGTCACTGTGGGGCATGGGGAATCTCCCTCTCCCTCTCTCTCTCCATTCTGTTTTCTGTTGCCCAGTGACACAGTGTTTGTTAATCCTTCAAAAGGGCTGCCGTGTGTGGGTGACTCACAGCGGCATGAGTCACAAGAAACAGAACCATCTCGCCTGGCTGGCAGCCAGCTACAGGCCTCGCCAGCCAGCAGCCCAGCCTCCCCCTGCTGCTCTCAGAGTGTGCTGCTATGGGTTCCCACCCCGATTTCTAAAAAATCAGCTGGGGCTCAGCGTTTGGCTAGCACTTCATGGGACTGGCCCTCTGAGGTCCAGCGGGTCTTGAGGACTGAGGCTGTGTACGTGTAACACACATTTCCCCCGCAAAAGAACAACGAGAACCATAGTTTGCCCCTCGCCATACCACAATTCCTGACACAATTACACTACAGCCCCTAGGATTATTTGGGGAGACAGGGCGAGTGCGGAACAGATTTCTGCAGCGGCGGAACAGATAGAAATCTGTTCTAGGCAGCTGCACAAAGGCCAGCCCAGAGGCTGAACCAACGTCAAGTGAGAATCATACAGGCTGCAGTTCCTTAGGTCAGTAATTACCAAAATGTGAGCCCCAAGCAGCCACAAGACAAAGGAGGCTGTCCACCACATCTCTGCGTGGTTTGGCATCTCCTTCCAATCACCCTCTTCTGAGGGCAGGTCTTTCTGTTGCATCTCTGCAGAGAGTGTGATTAGATTGTTCAGCCATTCCATACCCTCCAACATTTATGAAAATAGGGACGTCCCATTCCATAATGATAATTTTACTATTTATACCCCTACACATCTTAGCAGTTTGCCCCAGCCACTCTGGACGCCTTCCAACGTATATAAAAACATAATAAAGCATTAAACATTTTAAAACTTCCCTATACAGGATTGCCTGCAGACAGCTCAGGGGTCAGATAATGCCACACCCTCCATCATTTCTCCAATGAAAACAGGGACATCTTAAGGAAAAGTGGGACATTCTAGGATCAAATCAGAAACTGGGATGGCTTCTCTAAATCAGTGACGTCCCTGGAAAATAGAGACACTTGGAGGGGCTGCAATTCTTTCCTCTCACATGGAACTTTACTGGAAAATGCACATGGATTTTGCATGTGTTTTTTCCATGTGTGTGGAAGACAACATTGGAGTCAGCCTCAGGTTTGGCCTGTCCAAATTATGCCCCACATCTACTAAACAAGGAGCCTCATGACCTTACTTGCAATGGCACAACTTATTTTCAGCCAATCTGGAGTGGAATTTGATGCGACAGAAAGCATGGGCCTGATTGCCACATCCTCATTCTTTCTCCACTTATCCTTTCAGGTGAAACGGGCTCTCTAACCCAACAAAAACTTTAAGGTGCTCTGCAAAATTATTTTCTGCTTTTGCAGCAGCATGGCTATCCCTCTTGATATCCCACTATTCTCAACAGCACAGAAATATCGGATCTCGACTATCCCTTTGCAACATGAAGCCCATGGCATGCTTTACCATAGCCTGATCGACATCCTCCAGGACGGGGCTTATCTGGTACCCCAGCCTAAGTTCACAGCAGTCACTTGGGCATCCAGAGACAGAGATGGGTCCAGAAGCCTATGCTGTCTACTTCCAGGCCACATGGAGCAGTGGGAGCTACATGTTACAAGAAACATCTTTTTTCCTAACCATTATGCCCTGTATGGAGCAATGAAGCTGTCCAGTCTAGCTGCAAGGCTTTTTCTGACTCACAAGTCCCTTCTGTCCAATTCATCAGCTTCCTGCGGAAGCCTGTTATTGCTTCCAGGCTTGTCCTTTGTTTGAAAAATATTTGGGATACGAAGCGTCCCGTTTGTGCTGGGCCTGTACAGAGTTCCCTGCCATGGCTTTCAGGGCCTAAATGAAGACTGGGGTTTCCTGGGGTATCCCATTGCCGTAGGGAGAACTGAATGCAAGTGGTGAATGGAGGTAAACGAGAAGGGCCCCCTGTATGAGCGAAGCAGCTGATGGGAGCCACGGGATGCAGCGTGGTGATTCACACCCTGGAAAGGCCCTGGGCGGCAGCCGAGTCAGGAGGGGGCAAATCTGCCTTCGGACTGGACTTGGCATGCAAACAGCTAGCACAACCCAGCTTCATGCCTCTCTGTCTCTTTGCACACATCTTGCCATCCCAGGAGTGTTGAGTTTTCCTGTTGTCATGTGCACAGGAGTGTGTTGTGTGCCTTCCCCAAAGCTTGTCCGTCTATCCCAGATCGAGGTGTGTTTTGTCGGCCTCCCTGATCGAGAGTTCTCTAACTGTATCTGGTGTGTGAACCACCTGCCCTCCCAGGACCCCCCAGTTCAGCTGCATGGGCTGCTGGCACTGGGTCCCCCATGGGAAGGCATGGCGTGGGGGGGTGGAGGGAAGCCCGCCTGGTGGTGAGTCAGTCCCCAGCAATGCGCCAGTGAGTCACCGGCAGGGTGGGGCCGTGGTGACAGTGTTCCCGCTCGGTCTCGGCACACACAAAGGCTCTTTGATGCAGCCTGCGCTAGGTCACCTCCTCTGGGGCCAGTCCTGCCTCGTCATGGGTTCTTGGCTTCCCAGTTCTTCTTGGCCACAGAGATTTCCAAGGAAGGAGAGCACCGGAGATCACAATGAGCATAACCTCGCCACACCTTGTTCACCCGACACCTGCACATGCTCCACAAGATCACATCCTTCCAAGCCCTGTTAACTGATCTGGAATGACAACAGTGCCCTGCATCGCGACTCAGAACAACTCAAGAGAATGAGGAAAACGGCCTTGCCCAGCCACTTTGACAGTGCTGGGTTAAGCCCTGTGGAGGCCCCTAGGCAGTCGAAATCTCAGCGGCCCCCTCGTGCACGTGATCTAGTAGGATAGCATTGAACCAAGAAAGGTTGATTGTGATTTTCTTTCAACAATATTCAATATTATTTTGATCCGTTGCCACAGAGTCCCTAAAAGGCATGGGGCCCAAAGGCCAGTGCCTCCTCTGCCTATTTGGTAATCCGGAACAGCACTTCGAGGCCACTTCACAAACTATATTTTTAGGCCTACACTTGAGATAGTTAAAATGCACATCCAGCATATAGTGCTTCCAGACAACCTGTTCATTGAGCCTGATACGCTTTCAGGAAGATTAGATGACATTGGCTTTGGGATTATCATTCATTCTGAATTGTCTGAAGGGAGCTTAGATGACATTGTGACAACCAAAGCAAGCGTTATCCCACACTTTTGGGTGGATTTCCCTGTTACTTTCCTTATTGCAGAAAGGCTGAAATTTGAGGAAGTGTGTTCGTTGTGCAAGACCTCCCAATCAGCTATAATTGTGTAAGCTGAATTTTCTGGTTATGTGACTGAATCCCACCCAAAATGAGCAACAGTCTGGAAGCGCCCAAAACGTAAAGGGACCATACAGCCAATAAGTGCTTGTGAACACCTGCACTATTCAAGTACGCCTGTTAACTGTGCACTCCAGGTTCAAACTAGATCTGACAGCAGCAGGTGCAACTCAGAGTCTGCTGAATTTTTATAAACAGGGCAGGGGAATTAAATGCAAAGCATGCAAGGGGACGCAAGCAGAACCCTTTTTTACCCTCTATTTTAGCCTCTCTGTTAGTTACCAATCAACTACAGTGGTACTTTGGGTTAAGAACTTAATTCGTTCCGGAGGTCTGTTCTTAACCTGAAACTGTTCTTAACCTGAAGCACCACTTTAGCTAATGGGGCCTCCTGCTGCCACCACATGATTTCCGTTCTCATCCTGAAGCAAAGTTCTTAACCCAAGGTACTATTTCTGGGTTAGCGGAGTCTGTAACCTGAAGCGTATGTAACCTGAAGCATATGTAACCCGAGGTACCACTGTATTTATTTTCTCCCCATTGTATTGGGGAGAAGTGCTTTGCAGAAATGTGTATAATAGGCAAAATTGCATACACAAACGTGCATATTAGGAGAAATTTGCACTCAAATGCTGGTGAATTTTCATGAGGACAAAAACATTTTCACACACAGATGTGGAAATGTAGAGAGCTGAACTTAAGACTGGAAAAATTAGAAAGTGAGATAAACCAAAATTGAAACGTTTCCCCATCCCTAAGCACAGGGATAAATTAAGCACTGGCAACAAAACTGCTTCTTACGAAGATCTGAATTCTTGCAATAAGGAAAGTGATGAGAAAATGCACTGAAAAGAGTGGTATGACACTTGCAAAGTCATCTGACCTCCCCGCAAGCAAATCAGAATGAATGCTCGTTGAACAGCCAGCACCATTGAATTCCCCTGCAAACAAATTAAGACGTGTGCTCAATAAGCAGGTGGCCTGGAAGCTCTGCGAGAGAAAGAAAGCTTTCCATTTGAAGTTTCTCTGCCTCCAGGCATCAATAGATGGAGGGTTGTCCCTGGATGTCAGGGACCCTTTGGAGGATGAGAGCATCACAGCTGGGAGAGGAAGTGACTGCACGGTGCAGGGCTCACATATTTATTCATTAATCGGTTTCTCCTGCTGTCTGGTTCAGGATTCAGATGGTGGTGTCGTATGATCTTCCCTGTTCATTCTCTTCCCCTGTTGCTCCCCCTGCTGCTCAGCGGAGAACAAAACAATAGAGCAAAATGTCTCCCATTGCCTCTTGCTGCCACCCCAAACACCTTAGGAGTACAGTGGTACTGTACCTTGGTTTTTGAGCGTCTTGAAAGCCGAATGTTTCGGAACCTGAACACCAAAAACCTGGAACCGCTTCCATTTTTGAACGCACCTTGGAAGTCGAACGGCTTCTGCTATGTTTTCTTTTTCTTTTTTCTCCGTTGACTTTGCTGACCGCCCTTTGTGTCTCGGTTGTCGAACGTTTCAGAAGTCGAACGGCCTTCCGGAAGGGATTGCCTTCGGCAACCGAGGTGCCACTCTATTGCTATGGGCTCTGGCAATTGGTTTCAAGACAGCCATGTGAGATGGTAAAACTAAATTCAATCACATGATAGCCCTGGGTGTATGACGCTTTCAGTATCTAATGTCTGCCTGTGAGATCACCTGAGGGCAATAGCTGTTGATGGGAAGAATTAAGGACGCTCAAGCAAGGCAAAGTCTCTGCTCTCAAACAATGGTTTGAATCAACCACCCTGTTTGCTCAGGTTGCTGCTGCAGCTGCTGACGGAAGACAGAGTGATACATTTTCTCAGCATTTTTGCCTAAGGGCATATCTACACTAAGCACAGTTTTATACCAGCTTAATAGCCATGGCTCCTTCCTCCACCCATGCTCCCACAAAATACTGGGAAATATAATGTTGAGGCAATCAGTCAGATGGTCGTCTGAATCCAACAACTGGATGGTTCTCCATCAGAGATCCTTAACTTCCCTAACTTTGGGTTTAGGGGTTCACACTGTGAAGGGCATTGCTGCTAAGAGTTCAGCCACCATCATAATTTCCCAGATGCATCTGCACATATAAATTGGCATGTGCACGTGTTGTGTGCATTTGCATGATGGGCCTGTGCCCCAAGTGTTTTAAGTGCAGAGTGCAGTCCGAAAGTGTGCCTAATCTGGTGGCTAAATTGCACACAAACATATATATTACCGTTCTGATGGCTGCTTCTTCCAGGGAAATACAGCATGAGAAGAGGTGATTTGGTGTGATAACATAGAGAAGGGCTGAGCTTTTTCTTTTGCAAAATTTCAAAAAGAAGACATTTTTGAGCTATTTTTTAAGAAATCCGCCAAAAAATCAACACTTCCAACGTGGGTTGCCGTACGTATGGGTTTTTACAGACATGTTTATCAGAGATTCTGCCAGAGCGCTATTTCCGAAGGATGAATTCCAGATATGTCCAGGAAATTGCAGGCGTATGGCAGCCCTAACTTTCTTTCTGTCGCTGCTTTTCCTCTGACACTTTCTCCTCCACAGATTGCTAGATGTGAGTTTACTCTTACAAAGATGCCTCTGCCACTCTGCAGGGAGGGGCTGTGGGAGGGGAAGCAGTCTTTGGAGTTGTAATAACACACCTGTCCTTAATGTATCGTGACTACAGAGGCCCTGAGGGTTGTGTCCCAGCCAGAATCTACAGAGACACTGTAAGCAAGAGAGCCCGCATCACGCCTCTCAGTTCTTGTAGCGCAGCCTCTTCAGGAAGCAAGCAAATATGTTTGTGTTGTCCCACTGTGCAACCTATCAGCTTAGAGAGGAAGCATGCGAAACACGGACTTTATTTTGCGAGCTCCGTGAGACATTGTGAGACTGGCACACTGCAAGAGGCAGGCAGAAAAACTTGCGATCTGTGGCCTTTTAGCTACGCTGCCCGTACCCTGTCCGTATGCCTGGTGGCACAGGTTGTCCTCACCTTTGGCGTCACTCGGCTGCCTCCTTGGCGCCTAGTTGCCCCTGCGTAATTGGATTCCTTGAATGGCTGGGAAAAAGGCCCAGCCTTAGCTGCAAGGGCTGGGGGAGGTGATGGGCAGGAAACTCCCTTTGAGGGTGAGTCAGAAGGGAGGTATCATATCTGATGGACCAAGCCTTGCAGGTGGCAGAAAGGAGGCGGCCCTGCGAAGATCAGAGGTGCAAGGGATATCAACACACGCCAACGCCTTTGCAGTACCAGGAATCCCTGGAGGCCACTTCTGCTTGAAACAGCCTCTCTCACATAGGCCAGCAGCATGCAGTTCCTATTGCCGTGATGCCTTTTCATACTTGGCTTGGTTTGAGTTCCAGAGGAATTACAAGGGCCTTCCCTGTCCTCGTTCCCCCATCAAGGTAATCTGGGATCAGCCTGTTGTAAACAAAAAATTGCCCTTTTCCAAGAGCCCATATAGAGTCCTTACATAGGTTCCCTATTGGTAGGAGAGAATAACAGAGGCCAACCAGAGAATATTGAGAAGCAAAGGCAGCTAGTAAGCTTGATCTTTATTGATCTGTTGCAACAGAGTGCTCCCCTCACCCGCAGGAGAGAGGAGGGACCCAGAAAAATGGCGCGCAAGGCCTTATAAAGACTTTTGAAATTCCCACCCTGTAGATCAAGACCACCCCCAGAAACATCATACATACATCACAGAAGGGGTGTAACCCAAGACCAACCCTCAGATACATCATACCTACATCACAGAAAAGGCGGTCTAAACAGAAATTTGAATGTTGTTTTTCTCCTGTCCTTGTTTATCTCCTGTCTGGCAGGTTACTTGATTGGATTGCCTGGGGAGCCTGGCCAGTCTTTTGTAATGATAAATACTTAGTTCCTGGGCCATGTCACAGGCTCACACCCTATTCAAACACAGACATACCCTTAAGACAGGATTTGTGAAGGAAAAGACAATGGGGAGGCTTTTCTACTTTGACCTTGCAGAGAAAACATTTGCTCAGTTTAGGAATCAAAATGGCTTCAGGTCGGTCTTCCTGTGCTGATCTATGTATGTGCGGTTATGAACATTACCATATATCTAAGACCTCAAAATTCCTATCGCAAGCCGTATATCATACCTTCCAACATTTGTCCAATGAAAATAGGAATGTCCCATTCCATAATGATAATTATTTATACTACACACATCTTACTGGGTTGCCCAGCCAGCTTCCAACATATATAAAAACATTAAACATTAAAAAAACAACCTTCCCTATACAGGATTGCCTTCAGATGGTTTCGGGGTTGGATAACTCTGTTCCCTCCAACATTTCTCCAATGAAAATAGGGGCATTCTAAGGAAAAGTGGGACATTCCGGGATCAAATCAGAAACCGAGACGGCTTCTCTAAATCAAGGACGTCCCTGGAAAATAGGGACATTTGGAGGGTCTGGTATATCTGATGTTTTGAGTCCTAAGGAAGATTGCTAGGGAATCACTCTCGTGCTGGAACAGAAGTACAACACAGTCCACAGTGGACCCCTGAAGGAAGGAACACAAAGAACTCCCTCTCCACATAGTACTCTGAATTCATTTCCTTCTCTAATCCAGTTTCTGTTGGTGTGTCTGAAAACCACTTCCCTCTATGCACCAAATCATGGAATGCATAGGTTCCTACAACTACTTTCTCTAATTCTAATATGTGATTGCTACCTTTATATTTGCTTCTGAGCTCCTGCTCCTGCTGTATTAAATTCAGCTTGAAGCTGGGATCACATTGTGGAGACTGGAAGCTGAGTAACAATTTCCATGCATCCCCTAAGGACATTTCTTCTTTCTTTTTCTTTTTCTTTTCAAAAATGTTGCACAGGGTCCACATGTCTTCCTTCTGTGTTGCACGTCTGCTCCCAGCCCTTGATGTGCTCTCTCTTGTACTGGAGAAAACCTAATAAAAGACCATTCATTGTGGGTGCCACGTAGAAAGGATATTGTCCACAACTTGATTTGCAACAAGCAGCACAAGTTTTAATACTCACACTTATCTGCAGACTCTTCTGTTTTGTTTTTTAAAAATGTAATCATTTATTCCATTTGCCTCTTCCTTTTCCCAAGGTACATTGCCTTGGGCATTAATTTTGATGAAAAGGAAATCCAGATCTAAAAAAAACTCAGAACAGAGTAGTGATCAAAGAAGGAATTTATTGCAGCTGCCGAGAAGCTTACACATTTACATTGGCTCAAACTGATAGGTAAGAAGTTTTGATCTACAGATTGGAAAACAAACAACACATTTCCCCACCTGAAACAAATAAGAGGTATAGTCCCACATGCAATCCACATTCACAAAACTGAATATAGTTGAACTCGGACCCGGAAATAATAAGGTAAGTCCAGATAACTGTTGGATCTGAGCTAACATTTCAAAACTAGTACACTGATGCAAGTTGGTTCAAATTTACTGGATTATTTCTCGACATTTGACAAAATAATCCAGTCCCCTGTATTTACTTAGGAGATCAGCCTGGCTCTAGCCATTTGCCAGAGCCCTTGCTCTTGACTTGGCAGCTGGCCCTTTCCGGCCCTTCAGAACTTTCAACTTAGGTGCCAAGGCCCAGAGAAGCAGCAATTGAAGCTGTCAGCAGAGGCAGTGAGAAAATAAGACCTATGAGGAAGGTCCAATGAGCATCAAGGGAAGAAGTTGTGAAGATCACCAGAAGAGTGGCAGCAGAAACCATTTATTTGTGCGGTACCTACAATGCATAACTTATGTCACATTGAGCAAAGCAGGGTGATGCGCTCTAACTAATAAGAATCCTATAGAGCAAAAAGCCCAAAGGGTCTATACTCCTGAGCTTTGAGTGCCAGATTCTAGCCAACAACTAATAAGAAGAGCATGAATCTTGCATTGTGCTCTGTTGGGGAAGTTGCTTGAGGCAGTGCAATAAATGATTCTCTGAGAAATTTTATTTTATTTATTGGATTTATTTACCTAGCCTAAATTGCCTTATGGCAGCCTCCCCCAACCTGGTGGCCTCCAGATGTTGCCAGACCTACAACTCCCAAAATCCCTGGCCATTGGTCATCCTTGCTGAGGCTGATGGGAGTTGTAGTCCAAAATATATGGAGGCTCCCAGGTTCAGAAAAGCTGCCTTATGGGATGCTAAGCTAGATGGTCCATTGCGTTGACCTAGCATGTCGTCTGTTATTGTGCTCTGCCACCAATTAAGGGCCTTCTCAGGCTGAGGGTGCAGCCAATGAAGATGGTCCATGGCCCTTTGCAAGAGAATTTTGGGAAAGGGACCACTCTATCACCTGTTAGCAAACCCTCCAAGTGTCCCTATTTTCCAGGGACGTCCCTGATTTAGAGAAGCCATCTCGGTTTCTGAATTGATCCTGGAATGTCCCACTTTTCCTTAGGCTGTCCCTCTTTTCATTGGAGAAATGATGGAGGGTATGGAGTTATCTGACCCCTGAGCCATCTGAAGGGAAGGGTTTTTTTAATGTTTAATGTTTTATTGTGTTCTTATAAATGTTGGAAGGTGCCCAGATGGCTGGGGCAAACCAGTATGATGTGTGGGGGTATAAATAGTAAAATTATCATTATGGAATGGGATGTCCCTATTTTCATTGCAGAAATGTTGGAAGGTATGCCTGTGAGTGGTCCCTCTGTGGACACGCCAAGAAGGAATAGAGACTTCCCGCTATGGGAGAGCATGAGAAGAGCCACTCCCAAGAACGCTTGCTGCTTACAGGACCAAGCCTGGAGCCTTTCCCCTAAACCAGAGGTTTTCAACCTTTCTGAGTCCACAGTTCCCTTGACCAACTATATTCTTTCTGCGGCACCCCTGTGGGGCTCAGGAGCCCAGTTGCATCACCCCTTGCCTGCAGAGCTGGCAGCCTCTCACCCTTTTTTGAATACCTTCCTTGTGGAGGGTTCTGTCAGCCTCCTCTCCCCTCTCCTTGGGAGTCCTCAGGGCAGCTGCTGCTGCCGCCCCTGGTCTCTGAGCTGTGCCCCCTGCCCCAAAGAGAGGTGTCTCCTCACACTGCCCCACAGGGGCCTGGTCTTGGGATGCGTCTGGGGAGACAGGGGCATTCAGCAGGTCCCCAGCTGGCTCCAGCCACTGACCAGCAGCCGGGTGAACTCTGGTTCTCAGAACAGCATCTATCAGTGACTCGAGTCTCAGAAGCCTTCAGAGACTGAGCACGCTCTGATCAGCAGAGTGAATAACTTTTCACAACGGAAGTGGCGGACGGAGACATATGTAAGCATATTTAAAGGCGTTTATTCAGCATCAGGAACAAAGGAAAAAACATCTCTGCTTCCCTTCATGTTCAAGCAAACAGCAGTATAGCAAAAGCAATATACTGTGGTACCTTGGGTTAAGTTCCAGAGGTCCACTCTTAACCTGAAACTGTTCTTAACCCGAAGCACCACTTTAGCTAATGGGGCCTCCTGCTGCCGCTGCACCGCCAGAGCACAATTTCTGTTCTCATCCTGAAGCAAAGTTCTTAACCCGAGGTACTATTTCTGGGTTAGCGGAGTCTGTAACCTGAAGCGTCTGTAACCCGAGGTACCACTGTACAATGGAAGTTCCCAGCAGACTGTGCTGGAAGTAAACAGACATGTGACATACAACAATCCACACATCTGTTCTAAAGGTGGAATGGAACTATATCCTAACACCTGGGACTTGTCTGTCCATTCCCAACAGCAAGGGCTGGTGGACTGACTGGATGGGCTCCCTCGCGCCCTTGCTTGCTTACTCCGAGGCCACCTCAGCTCCTGGCAACCAGCACCCACTGGCCAGCCCCAGAGGCACCATTCACCTGTGGAGCTTGTAGCCAGGGCTGCTGCAACAAACAGCTGTGCAAGCCTTTGGGAGGCAGAGATGCGAGAGGGCATCAGAAGAGGGAGGGAAGGAAAGAGGGACAGAGGCCAGTGTTGCCCATGGTACCTCTGACCATCATTCAAGGCACCCAGGGTGCCATAGCACACTGGTTGAAAACCACTGCCCTAAACAGACACAGCACCGACACAATCCAGGCACGGCAAGGGAGCGTGTGCTTGCTTCTCGTCTGCTTGAGACAGGAAGTAGAAAAGTGTTGGGAGAACTGAGTGAAAGGCAGGTGTCAAATGCCTCAGGAATGTTCCAGCAAACCTGCCAAAGAACCTTTGGCACTCCCTTGCACCGGCCCTCCCTGTCACACTTTCCCTCTCCCTCCTTTCGCAGAGAAAAGATGGCGCCTTTTTTGTTCCCCCAAGGCAAAACGGGAATACTTTGCTTTCAGGAAATGGGTTCTTCCATCTGCGGCCGCCTCCCCTCTACGTTACTTGGTCCTGTGTTTGAAAACACCTTTCTCCACTTGCAGGTTACAGCCAAGACATTGAGGCGCAACAGAAGTGGGGGAATGGTTGTGGGTAGATGAGAGAAAAACAAAGGACAATGGGGATGAGTGGGGAAAGAAATGGTGGGCGAATCACTCCCAATTAAAAAAAAAAAGTGAGGTTTTCAGGTTTCATTTAAGTTGTTGCATTAGCCAGATACCCACAAAATGGAGAGAATGGCCATGGACTCCGAGGTCCCTTTGGGCCCCTCAATAAAATATTTGAGGGGGCCTGATCCCCCAGTGTTGGCATTGCCATTCAAATGGTGTGTGTGCAACATGTCTTGTGATCTATTGTGTGGGCCGGGGCTTGCCTGCCTCCCCTATTTTATTCAAGTTGGGACCCCTGACTCAAATTATCTTTGAAGGCCTTCTGGTGGCCTCCTCTGTTGTGGTGTCCTGGTTAGAGGACTCTCTCCTTAAGGAGGCTCACTCTTTTCAGCGCCAAGCATTGACTTTTAAATTTCCCAGGCTTTTAACATCTGAGACATCTTCTTTTTGAAGTCTCATTATTTTATTGCTGTTTTAAGTCTGTTATTTTATTGTTTGGTGTTTTAATGTTTTTTGTTCTTTTTAATGATCTTCTTCTTGTACCTTTGAACCACCCTGGAAGTTTTATACATAAAATCTTTATTTCGGTCCAAAGACCCACAAAGCACTTTCAAAAGCAAAATAAAACAGGAATACAGGGAAAGGATTCCAAGACAGTCACTATGTCTTATCCAGAGCATGTGGGTTTATATTTCTTATTACTTCTGAGGGGAACTCAGGGTAGTATCATCTGACATATCTCCAAGGAGATACTTAAGGTAGAAGGTTTTGGATTTTCCAGTTAAGTTTACCAAGAGAGGTTTAATTAATTGATCCCCGGCTTGTCTGAACTGCTCAGTGTACAGTTGATACCCTGAGAGCATAAGCAGAGTCTATTCTGATATGGTATGCCAGACAGTCTACCATTTAGTACAGTGGCACCTCGGGTTACATACGCTTCAGGTTACAGATTCCGCTAACCCAGAAATAGTGCTTCAGGTTAAGAACTTTGCTTCAGGATGAGAACAGAAATCGTGCTCCGGCGGTGCGGCAGCAGCAGGAGGCCCCATTAGCTAAAGTGGTGCTTCAGGTTAAGAACAGTTTCAGGTTAAGTACGGACCTCTGGAACGAATTAAGTACTTAACCCGAGGTACCACTGTATGTCTGATGGAAATACATTTAGTCTGGCTTTGGTGAATAATCAGTGATAGTTAGGGACAGACAGAATCATGAAATATGATTGGTAACTGAAATTCATGGCCATAGTGGATTCCCTAGTAGTCCACAGGTTACATAAGATCTAGAGCGAAGATCTAGATCTAAATTTTTATATATGGGCAGTCTATAAGATGAAGAATTATTTAACTAGAATTGTGCCAAACATTTTGTCCCCGTCCCCCCCACAACCATTTTTTGGGAGAACCAAAAACCTCGTGAAAGATCACTGAGGGAGGAAAATATTTTTTTCTGAAATGTTTGGGAGGGGGTTGTTCACATACGGTTCTTTGCTTAACTTTATGATGCGGCCAAGAGATTTCCAAGTGTTTGGGTGTTGTTGTTGTTGTTTTCAACTTTAAAAAGCCTCCACGCTACTTGTTGTTGTTTAGTCGTTTAGTCGTGTCCGACTCTTCGTGACCCCCTGGACCAGAGCACGCCAGGCACTCCCGTCTTCCACTGCCTCCTGCAGTTTGATCAAACTCATGCTGGTAGCTTCCAGAACACTGTCCCACCATCTTGTCCTCCGTCGTCCCCTTCTCCTTGTGCCCTCCATCTTTCCCAACATCAGGGTCTTTTCCAGGGAGTCTTCTCTTCTCATGAGGTGGCCAAAGTATTGGAGCCTCAGCTTCAGGATCTGTCCTTCCAGTGAGCAGTCAGGGCTGATTTCCTTAAGAATGGAGAGGTTTGATCTTCTTGCAGTCCATGGGACTCTCAAGAGTCTCCTCCAGCACCATAGTTCAAAAGCATCAATTCTTACAGTATTGCAAGGCCCTCTCCACAAGCCACCACGAGGCAAACTTCTTGGATTTCTTCTGGAGCCGCATTGCTTCACATCGTGTGACTCTGAAGGGATTCCAGAAAGTGTAGCTGGTGGGAAGTGTTACAATACTTTCTCCTTCCAGCTGCACTTCCTGACAAGTTCCAGCATCACTCTCCCAAACATTTCAGATAAATTTATTCTCTCTGCAGTAAAGTAGCAGATTAACCACCCCACAATCTGTGCAGGGGAGTTAATATGTTTGGGGAACTGGGTGGATAATTTCATCCCCACTTTAGATTTAACAGTGATGAGTACCAGAAAATCAGGGCTGCACCTGATAAATATGAATGGCTGGAGTGTGTGAGAGATGAGAGAGCTCTGCCTTCTTCGCCTCCCAGCCGCTCCAGACTCCCCCTCCCCTCCCAGGGGTATTTTGCAACCTGTCCTTGCCACGATTGCAGTGCATTAGTGGTGTATTTCTACTAGAAATTTCTACTACGCATAATTCCATTTGTGCCCTGCCTCCTCGATGTTATTGTATTATTGCCATCTGGAGGAGGAGGAGTTTGGATTTGATATCCTGCTTTATCACTACCCTAAGGAGTCTCAAAGCGGCTAACATTCTCCTTTCCCTTCCTCCCTCACAACAAACACTCTGTGAGGTGAGTGGGGCTGAGAGACTTCAGAGAAGTGTGACTGGCCCAAGGTCACCCAGCAGCTGCATGTGGAGGAGCGGGGAAGCGAACCCAGTTCACCAGATTATGAGTCCACTGCTCTTAACCACTACATCACACTGGAGGGGCACCCTTGCGCTATATGCAACTCTATTGGTACAAAAAATAAAGTGGAACATTTCTGGTATGAAATGTTACAGGATTTCATCAGGAAGATATGGGAAAGGAAGCATCATGTTTGCCCTGAAACCTTTGCAGATGCAAACAATATTGAAAGCAGGACCACAAATAAACAGTATCTTGATGAACACAAATCTCTTCTTTGGCAATCACTGAGGCCGAGTAATATTTTCTTCCATGAACATGATCTTAACAGTGAGTCCATAAGTGACTGTGGAGGAGAGTTCTGAATCCGCACGTCCTTCCACAGTGGGGACATAGGTTTCTGGGAGGGAGTTGATTATGGTGAGGGTTTGTCAAACATGCCTTCCTCTTAGCACATTTCTCCCGTTTGTCCTGAGTTTGAGCGTCTTCAAAGTAAAGGCTGTTCTCCAATTGGAGCGCTCACAGGCCAGTGTCTCCCAATTGTCAGTGTTTATACTACATTTTTAAAGATTTGCCTTGTGAGAATCTTTAAACCTCTTTTGTTGACCAGCAGCATTACGCTGTCCGTTTTAAAGTTCAGAATAGAGTAGTTACTTTGGAAGGCGACAATCAGGATGCAAACAGTATTGAAAGCAGGGCCAGGGCCGTCTTACCCACAGGTGCTAGGGGTGTGGGGCACCCGGGCACCAGGCTCTCGGCGACACCAGGCCGAGAGTCTGGGGCCTGAGAGTT
Organism: Podarcis melisellensis; assembly: GCF_964234715.1. Classification (NCBI taxonomy): domain Eukaryota; kingdom Metazoa; phylum Chordata; class Lepidosauria; order Squamata; family Lacertidae; genus Podarcis; species Podarcis melisellensis. The sequence continues at coordinate 7,386,133 of NC_138534.1, forward strand.
GAGTCTGGGGAAGAGCCCGCCCTTCAGTCGGAGTGCCACAGCGGGCTCTTCTGCTGCGGGCGGCTCTGCACCGTGAGTTCAGGGGCGACCGAGCCAGCGAGACGCTGAGGTGGGAGGGCAGCTCTGCCCTCCTGCACGCCTGGGTCTGGGCAACTTGGGGGGGGGGTCGCTGGACCGATTTTTGCACCTCAGCACCACATATGCTTAAGACAGCCCTGAGCAGGACCCCAAATAAACACCTCAGTATCTTCATGAACACAAATCATCATGAAGGCACAATAAGAAGCATCTCTGGGGGAGCCTTCAGGGGATGAAAACAACAGGAGACAGACACAGCCGCCACCAAAGAGTGTCCTGGGAAGGAAGCAAGGATCCAGCCTGTGCGCAACCTGCACCTTGGAAGCTGCTGCAGCTGACAGAAAGAGGCAAACTGGGAGAGGGGAACGGCAGGGGAAAGTCTGGGGGTTATGGCTGGGTTAGGAGGAGGAGAGGCTATAAATAACCTGGACCGCAGCAGTGGTTTTTCAGTGGCCCATCTGAGCTTTCTGTGCTAAATTAAGTTCTGTTTGGCACCATGAGGTGGAAAACCGAAGCACCATTTGAGTAACAAAGTCATTTTCCTGTCAAAGGTGACCATTGTGCTGTCTGTGCTGGGTAGTGAAGGAGGCACCTCAGGGAGAGAATTTATTTTTGCGCTTCGAAGTAGGCAACCGTACTAAGTGTCATAATGACTTTTGCAGCTGATTGCCTTGGCCAGACTAAAGTTCAGGGAATGTGTATTAGGCATAACCTCATTCTACTCATCTATATGGGTTTGCTCCTTGGAGAACCCTCCCTGGTGGAGGAAGCCACGCTGCTGTGAGACTTAGTTTCCTGAATTATATATTTAACCTGCCATATAGAAATACTTAAGGGCTGTGTACATTCAAAGAGCAATTCAATGTAAAAAGCTGATTAAAATGCAGGCTTAGACGACCATAATGAGCCCAGCAGATAGGCCTGACACCCACAGACTAATAAAGAGGACAGTATTTTTGGGTGGCTCTCAGCCACATTTGACCGCCCAGCCGGCCCTTGCATTGGCTTCCCAAAACTGAGTAAGGTGATGGGCTTTGGGAAGGAGGTGTGAGGGCTCCTAGAGTCCTTCCTCTTCCTTCTCAAAGCCTAGTTAGTGGTCTCCCAGCATGAGGCCTCACTCTCCCCATACCTGACACGGCATTATGCAGCCCACAGGTTCCATGTCAAAGTACCCTTGTACTGGCCCAGGAACACAGGTGGCGCTGTGGTCTAAACCACTGAGACTCTTGGGCTTGCTGATCAGAAGGTCAGCGGTTTGAATCCCCAAGACGAGGTGAGCTCCCATTGCTCTTTTCCAGCTCCTGCCAACCTAGCAGTTCGAAAGCACACCAGTGCAAGTAGATAAATAGGTACTGCTGCGGCAGGAAAATAAACAGTGTTTCTGTGCACTCTGCTTTCCGTCATGGTCCTCTGTGCACCAGTAGCAGTTTAGTCTTGCTGGCCACATGACCCAGAAAGCTGTCTGTGGACAAACACCAGCTCCCTCGGCCTGAAAGCGAGATAGGTGCCGCAACCCCATAGTGGCCTTTGACTGGACTTAACTGTCCAGGGGTCCTTTACCTGTTACCTTATTCATATAAGCACCAGGTAAGTCAGGTCCTGCCCTGGAATGATGTGGGTGATGCCAAGTACTGGGAGCAGCTCCTCCCTTCGCTGTCGCAAGCGCAGTCTTCTACCACCTCCATGTGCAACCTGCCCCTCTCTCAGCCCACACAGCTCAGGGCGGTGGCCTGTTGCAAGTTCTTAGCTGGTGGTACACAGCTGTGAACTTTAAACCCAATGCAAATCCCTCCTCAAAATGAATTTCTCCCGCTCAGCTCACAATGAATGACTCATTGGTACAACAAGAACAAACAATTCCATGGTTTTCCTCCTCTGGGCTTTTGTGAGCATACTGCCTGTTCCCAATCTCTCTCACACACTCTCTCCAGGAACGCTACAGTTTTTGACTGAGCCTTATGTTCACCTCAGGAGCCCCTGAATTCATGTGATCTGTTTGCTCTGAGAGGGCGCAGCAGTCTACCATGAAGGCTGCCTTGCTTGCTCCTGAAACCCCACCCAGGTCTGGCCTGGCCTGCTAAGGGCAGTCCTGTTTCCCCATCTCCAGCTTCTGTCTCCATGTCTCATTCAAAAAAGAAGAACCTTGTTTATGAGCCATCGGGTGGCATTCTGACTCTTTCACCACTTCAGGGACGAAAACATCCAAGACTGAAGGCAGGCAGGAATTCTGAAGCGAGGCAGAAACATGGTTTGAAGGCACTTCCTTTGCCCCAAACGCAAATCCTTTGGCAGGGAAAAAGTGGATGTGTGTTCTACTCTAGCTGAGCCAAAATTTTGCCACATTTTTCAGGAGTGGAGAAATGGGGCTAACCATTTTGGCTGTTTTTCAAGGAGGGGCTGCTACTCCAGCATACCTTCCAAGTGTCCCCATTTTTCAGGGTCATCCCCATAATTATGAAGGCTGCCCTGGCTTCTGATTTGTTCCCAGGGTGTCTCTGTTTCCCCCACCAATGCTGCTGCTGCCAAGCTTGGGATGAGCCGGCATTTTAAAAAATGCTTTATGTGTCCACATCCAAGGTGGGCAGTACTCTTCTTTACAATACTAAAGGTAAAGGGACCCCTGACCATTAGGTCCAGTCACAGACGACTCTGGGGTTGCAGCTCTCATCTCGCTTTACTGGCTGAGGGAGCCGGCGTACAGCTTCCGGGTCATGTCGCCAGCATGACTCAGCTGCTTCTGCCGAACCAGAGCAGCGCACAGAAACGCCATTTACCTTCCCACCGGAGCGGTACCTATTTATCTACTTGCACTTTGGTGTGCTTTCAAACTGCTAGGTTGGCAGGAACAGAGACCAAGCAACGGGAGCTCACGCCATCGTGGGGATTCGAACCGCCGACCTTCTGATCGGCAAGTCCTAGGCTCTGTGGTTCAAAGTCCTTATTGAGTGTTCATGGGTTGCAAGGTCCAGCTGGAGAGGCTCAGAGGGGGCCCTTTTATGAGAGGTGAGGCTCTCACCTCAAATGGCAAGTTCTCAGCTGCCATTAAGCATGGAAGAGTGGGAGACAGACAGCTTTCATGGTCACATCATATGACTGCTTCAGAAAAGGTAGGGGAGCCACCACCAGGGAAGCCAGGGGCAGGAGGAGTTGCCTGTCCTAATAGCGACTGTGGGGCAACTGCTCAGAGCACCCTTGGGCCCCACTGAAGGCAGGAACTCAGGCCACAGGATCCTCTGTTTGGTAGCTTCCTCAGGAACAAAGATGGAAACAAACACAGACAGATGCCACCATTCGTGTGCTTGCCAGGGATTTTGAGGTCTCCCTTCATCAGGCTCCACTCCTGAGGACAAGACCTGATCTAAATGCTTCTGGGATCAGGGCCTCTCCTGATGCATCAGACCTGCTGTAAGGACCTTCAGCTGCTGCCTGTGCAACGTCTGTCCTTCCCAGCTCCTTGCCTACTTTATGCTGCTGTTGCATGTCCAAGACCCTGGCTGCAGTGAAAGGTTCCCCTCCTAGGCGGACAGTTCCCCATCTGCCTCTCTTGCAGGTCCCCACAACGCCAAGCCCAACAGCTCTCCGCATTTGTAGGAATGGGACACTCACACCGCTTCTGTGCATTTCAGTAAAGGCATTCACACAGGTATTTCATTCTGGAATTTCCCCCTTTCTAAATGAATGGATGGCAGAGCTGCTTGGAATTTTCATCATCCCACCCCAGAGAGGTGTTATCAGTCGTTCTCAAGCCATGATATCATTTGTATTCAGGAGTCTGTCCGTGCCTGGAAATCGTGTTGTATGAGTTAATACTGTTAAACCCTTAATTTATTTGTTTGTGGTCTTTTCAGGCTCTTTGGTTCTGTTGGGAAGGCTGTGCATTCATTGGCGAAACAGCCAATGATGGATGACGCTCAAGCACACACACGCTGAAGCGCCACTCAAACTTACACTCATCTGTTATGGCTATTCATTTTTTTAAAAAACCAACCAACCATTTTTATTGGTTTTTAAACAAGTCACAATAAACAACTTCAAATAAAATTTAAGATTATAAAATAACTTTATCTACTGCTGCAGTGTTATAAAAGGACTATAGGTAAAGGTAAAGGTACCCCTGCCCGTACGGGCCAGTCTTGACAGACTCTGGGGTTGTGCGCCCATCTCACTTAAGAGGCCAGGGGCCAGCGCTGTCCGGAGACACTTCCGAGTCACGTGGCCAGCGTGACATCGCTGCTCTGGCGAGCCAGAGCCGCACACGGAAACGCCGTTTACCTTCCCGCTGGTAAGCGGTCCCTATTTATCTACTTGCACCCGGAGGTGCTTTCGAACTGCTAGGTTGGCAGGCGCTGGGACCAAGCAGCGGGAGCGCACCCCGCCGCAGGGATTCGAACCGCCGACCTTTCGATCGGCAAGTCCTAGGCGCTGAGGCTTTAACCCACAGCGCCACCTGCGTCCCCTATAAAAGGACTATAATAAGCATTAATTATACATTACAAAGGGGACGCAGGTGGCGCTGTGGGTTAAAGCCTCAGCGCCTAGGACTTGCCGATCGAAAGGTCGGCGGTTCGAATCCCTGCGGCGGGGTGCGCTCCCGCTGCTTGGTCCCAGCGCCTGCCAACCTAGCAGTTCGAAAGCACCTCCGGGTGCAAGTAGATAAATAGGGACCGCTTACCAGCGGGAAGGTAAACGGCGTTTCCGTGTGCGGCTCTGGCTCGCCAGAGCAGCGATGTCACGCTGGCCACGTGACTCGGAAGTGTCTCCGGACAGCGCTGGCCCCTGGCCTCTTAAGTGAGATGGGCGCACAACCCCAGAGTCTGTCAAGACTGGCCCGTACGGGCAGGGGTACCTTTACCTTTTTATACATTACAATCATGTTGGCTCATTAAATGTTTTCAATCCATACCTCACTGCCACACTGGCTTGTTTAATTTCAGTCAAGATATCTTATCCACAAGCATTTTTGTGGTGGTGACGGTGGCATTAAAAGTTTTGTTTTTCATTAATAAAAGTAAAAAAAGGAAATCAATCTGTGTCAAACGTATCTTTTTGGGAAATGCCTTCAATTGCCCATCGATGGTGTGTGAGGCCTTCTGGTAGAGCTACGTTTCAGATACTGTATTGTTAAGCCAAGCCTTAATTGGTACATTGGAAGCTTCCTTCCATTGTTGCGCAATAACTAGCCTAGCTGCTGTGAACAAAAAGAAAATTAAGTCTTTCGATTTGGGAGTAGAGTTTGGAGTCAGATCTAAGAGCAAATCAGAAGAAATAGAATGTGTAGTGATTTTGGAGATCAGATAAAACACTTCCCCCCCCCAACAGTCATGGACACTCCGGCCAAACATGAAAATAGGAATCTTGTCCTCCACTGCCTTTGCAGCATTACAGTGAAATCGAAGAATGTGTTCTTTCCAAGGCGCATGGGGTTCCAATGCCATCGAAAGATACTTTTAAGGGAAACTTACTGGAGGCGAGCTGAAATTGTTTTTAAAGATGGATTGTGTCACATAGACTCCTATGCATTTCCACTTATCAAGATTCCAGTGCCATCTTCCCATCTCATTCAGGTACCTTGCCAGCAAAGATGTCTAAAATCATACCATATATCACTGACACAGCCCTATTCATGTCAAAGCTAGGTCTGTGTCAAAGATCTCAAGCCCTCACCTATGCGTTCCAAATATTTTGCGAATGTTCATGATTGGTAAAGTTGTGGCCAAGACCATTTTATGCCTTTCGTCTTTGCTACTAGATCCTCTTCTGAAATTGCCTTGCCTCTTTCGAACAGTTCTCTCACTCTGCAGAAGCCATTAGCTTTGAGGTCTTTAAACTGCTTATATTGATCTGCTGTTTTTGAGAACAGGTTGGCCATCTTTCCTTGTTCCATGCAATACAGCTGCAAGAAGGGCAGAGCACAAGCTGATGGTATCATGTGGCTGTTTTCTATATGAACAATGGGATATCCACTGAGGCCTCTAATGAGAGGTTTTCAAATAAAAACATCTTGAAGGTCCCAGGCCACAGAGAAGTTAGGCTGGCCTCAACTAGAGCCAGGGCTTTTTCGGCTGTGGCTCCGATCTGGTGGAACGCTCTGTCACTAGAGACTAGGGCCCTGCGGGACTTGACATCTTTCCGCAGGGCCTGCAAGACAGAGCTGTTCCACCAGGCCTTTGGCCAGGGCACAGCCTGACTCCCTCCCTCGGCAATCTTCGTGGAGCTCTGGCACAATGGTTGCCAGTGGCTTGATTTGAATCAATTTTATAATGAATGATTTTAGAGTGTTGTTTGTGCTGTACTTTTGTACTGTTTTATTGTTGTTAGCCGCCCTGAGCCCGGCTTCGGCTGGGGAGGGCGGGATATAAATAAAAATTATTATTATTATTATTATTATTATTATTATTATTATTATCAGTGATTGAATTTGGAAAACTGTGTAGTGTAGCCCAAGATAGGGCATTCCTAGCCCTCCTTTCCTCCTGGGTCTAATTATGGTTTTCTGGCTGAGTTTTTACCTAATGGGGGGGGGGGAGTTAATTTAGTTTGCCATTTTTAAAGTATACGTCATAAGCCATATGAAGAGAGGTGTGGACAAAGAACAGGTGACTTGGAAATACATCCAGAAATGCTGTTGTTGACAACCCCAGGGAAATGCAATTTGAAACGCAGCAAAACAAAGTGGCCTTCCTGCATTTTAAACCAGTAATGTGTACACAACCTTAGTGACTGGATCCCACCAGAAAATAGCAACATTCTGAAAGCAGCCTCATGCACCCAAGCATGACATGTTGGTTTTGAATCCATAGTGTATATCCATAATGTATATCCCTGGCAAACAAACTGGGAACTCAGCTTTTAATCACAGAAGCCAGAATCACTCAAATCCCGTCAAAGCAGTCATGGAAGCAGTGATGAAGTTTGTACATTTGTGGTACGTGTCACCCATTGTCTCAGGATATTCTCAGCTTCTATCATGCCAATGTCAAGTTCTTGTGGTTCAAACTCAAAACTCTCAGAAAACACAGCCGCACATGGATTGGGGCAGAAGGGATCGTGGATTTGAAGCCAACTTCGAAAGAGCTGTTTTGAGAGTCTGACTCATATTTTTAAATAAATAGTAATAATAAGAAACAACTAGGAGTGCCAGGAGAAGAATTAACCATTGGAACAGTTTACGAACAGAGCACGGCAACTTCTCAATTATGCTGTGCCTTCGCAATGAAGAGCTGACATTCCTTTCTCACTAAAAAGCCCTGTGAATCGCCCTGAGACCTGTGGGTATAGGGTGGCCTATAAATTCAATTAGTGATGGTGATGATGATTATGATAATGGGGGTGGTGGTCCCACCAGGGTGTTTCGTGTGCACTCAGTGTGCTGAGGCATGTTTTGTGCAGCATCCACACAACATTGTTTTCATCAAATGATCAAGGGTCTGGAAAACAAGCCTTATGAGGAACAGCTGAGGGAGTTAGGTACAGTGGCGTAGCGTGGGTTGTCAGCACCCGGGGCAAGGCAAGTAATTTGCACCCCCTAACCTGGGGCAAGGCAAGTAATTTGCGCCCCCTAACCCCTAACCTGCGCCGCTGCCAGCTTCTTCTTGCTGCTGCCTGGGCTGGTCTGGTGTGGTTCTCTCCCGCGCTCAGCGCTGTGCTGGGCGGCCGCTGCACTGTCCCTCCCCCAGATAGTCCCTTGCTCTCTCTCCGCACCGCACGCCTGGCACCCACCCCCTCCACAGTGGGCAGCGACCCGGTGGCTCGGATCGGATTCGCACAGCCAGCACTGCAGTGAGAGAGAGTGAGTGAGCCAGGTAGGGACAGAGAGCTACGAGTGCGAGCGCGCCCCCCCCCCAGATGTGCGCCCGGTGCGGCCGGCCCCCCCTGCACCCCCCACGCTACGCCACTGGTTATGTATGTTTAGCTGGTGGTGCATAGCTGTGTGCTGTAAGTCCAATGTGAACAAAGGCAGTGTGGGACGTGAGGCTCAAGCTATGGGTCTTTGAGAGGGAGGAATAGTTGGTCCTGCTTTGTAAAACATGGGTTTCCCCTCCTCATCCAAACAGCAGCAGCTGGCAAGTGGTTTTCTTTTTTTAAAGAATCATGAGATTCTTTTACAAACTGGTACCATGTGTGGAGAGAAGAAATTCCCGCCCCACTCCGAGCTCTCCCACTCTCCCTGCCCTCCACCAAGTCACCTGAGGTCTGAGAAGCATGGTGGCATGGTGAGAGAGTTGATTCCAAGCCTGCAGATATTGTGAAAGAAAGCCCGCCCTGGGAATAGTGCTTCTGAGCTAGTGCTCTCATGCAAACAGGCCTCTTAGAAATGTGAGCCCTTTCCTCTGCCCGCCCCCCTCACCTATTTCTTTCGTAATTAATAGGAACTCGCATACTTGAAGGGGGAGCACAGCCATAACAGGACATCTAAACACCTATTCAGCTTTCGTTTTGCACTGACTGATGGCCCTGCCCACTGTACCTTAAAGCACATCTTTTCACCCAGGTTTTATTTTTATTTTTTTAAGGATAGGAACTCTCAGTAAATCTACCACAGCCCCACTCGGTGCTAACAATGGTCTGCTGTAATTATTGTATTCTTTCTTATTTGTTGTACAACCAAACCTCAGATCCTTTTTTTAAAAAAAAATAATTTTTATTAATTTCCACAACAACAAAAAAGACAAAACACACCACATAAAGAAAAAACAACAACAACAAAAAAAACCCAAATACAAATAAAACATGGCTTCCCCATACCTCCCTTTCACTGCATTCTTATTTTTAAAAGATATTCCCTTAGCAACCCTTCAGTCAGATTCTTATAGAGTCTCTTAGAGTTTACTTAGCGCTCTTATTTACCGCTGTGATTCTCTGTTTCATACCCCTTGGCATCTTAACAGTCCACAATTTTACAACAGTTTTTAAGATATACTTTAAATTTTTTCCAGTCCTCTTCCACTGTCTCTTTCCTCTGGTCACGGATTCTGCCGGTCATCTCTGCCAGTCCCATAAAGTCAATCACCTTTGTCTGCCACTCTTCCAGAGTAGGTAGTTCTTGCATCTTCCAATACTTTGCCACAAGAATCCTTGCTGCTGTAGTTGCATACATAAAAAATGTTCTATCCTTCTTTAATACCAATTGGCCGACCATGCCCAAGAGAAAAGCCTCCGGTTTCTTTGTAAATGTCCACTTAAGGACCTTCTTAATTTCATTATAGATCATTTCCCAGTAGGCTTTAACCTTAGGGCAGGTCCACCAAAGGTGATAGAAGGTTCCCTCAGACTCATTACATTTCCAACATTTATTATTGGGCATATGATAGATCTTTGCCAGCTTAACTGGGGTCATGTACCACCTATAGATCATTTTCATTATATTCTCTTTTAGGGCACTACATGCCGTAAACTTAATTCCAGTGGTCCATAACCTCAGATCCTTAACACCTCCGTTTTGGAACTTTTCGGCTCCCGAACACCGAAAACCCAGAAGTAAATGCTCCAGTTTTTGAATGTTTTTCGGAAGCCGAACATCAGATGCGGTTTCCACCGAGTGCAGGAAACTACTGCAATCAATCGGAAGCCGCGCCTTGGTTGTTGAACATTTCGGAAGCCAAACAGGCTTCCGGAATGGATTACGTTCGACAACCGAGGTTTGACTGTATCTTATCTGAAGATTTGGTTATTTAAAATTCCGTTCTACATTTTTTATAGTACGTATGTTAAGACGTAGCCTGTCCTGGAATCCATGCAATTGATGGGATGGGATATTACCTGAAAAAATACATGAACCGATAAACAAACTCCAGGCCTGATGTGAACTCCATCTATATCTGAGGAATCAAGCAGATGTGTATGCAATCTAAGGTCATAGCTGGCTCCTTGAGTTACAGCAAAAAGCTCTCCCAGAGCCAGCCAGCGCACTCTCTGGAATCCAGGGAGAATGAAGAGCTTGGCTTCAGTCCCTTGTGGTCTATATAAGCCGGGGCTTCAGGACTCACTTCAAGGGCACATCTGAGCATCTTATGTACCCTGCCATTTCAAAGGCATGAATAATGGGTGGTAGGTCTAAGCCAGATAGAAAGAGTCACAGTGTTCTCTCCAGATGGAGTTGGTTAAAAGTGTCTCTGGCGGTTGCCACACACCACATCCTGTAAGTTTGGGCACAGGAAAGGATCCAGGTGAGAGCTTGCTGTACTACTCAGTGGCCAAGAAACCAAACGGTGTCTTCGTGGCCTCATTGATGTGGGCCCCCGGACTACAGAGATTCATGTGCTGGGAATGTGGACGCATAATATTGGTGTTGCCAATGTTCTCGTTGTCTTCTGTGTCTGAATGTATGCAACATGGGCTGTTCTGGGTAAGCAATGCTCTCCTTAAGTATCTGCAGTTAGGGTTTCAGTTTCTACCTTCCCCTTAAATTTGTTCATTCCCAACCTTTATGTATATGAGCGCATATCTATATTGTGTTGAAACTAGTTGTTTTTATTTGATATCACAGTCATTTTTGAAGGTGCCCACAGTAGCTGGCACCCTGTCCCAGCAACATCAATGGCCCAAATAGGATACTTGCTTGCTTTTAATTTATTTACTATGAACAAAGCAAAACAACAAGTGCAAACATAGCAAAAGGAAAGAAAACAAAGACTCAAAACTGTAAGCCATGAAGCATCACAGCCTGGAAAGACAAAAGTGCAGAAATGCAGCACAGCTCCAAAGGGACAATGAAGTATGTAACTCATACAAAGGTTCCATTTACAAATAATAAAGATATATAAAATAAAAGTATTCTCTGCCTAGTTGACCATTAAAATTTTTTTGGGGGGGGCAGGCATTGTTGGTATTGTAGTCCCACTCCTCCTATTGTAGTCCACTCCTCCACATTTAGCAGCCGATAACACAATGCCCATTCTCAGAAAGAAACAGATCTGAACTAATAGAAAAGAGGACCAATGAACATGTACAGAGTGTATCGCCCTCAGCATTGGTCAACTACATTCTGCCCTGCACATCAAGGAGTTTAGAGTTGCCATATTTTAAGTACTGAAAATTTGTTGAACTTTGCCTTTTTTCAGTTTTGCAGAAACAACACTGCCAATGGGTTGTCATACATCTGGATTTTCCTGGACTTTTTTTTTTTTTGCCAATTGCCGCCCGCAGACTGCTGCCAACTGCAGTATTCTGAATATGTCCAGGAAATTCTAGGTGTATGGCAACCCTAAAGGAGTGAGGCTTCCATCTACATAGACCTGAACTCCAGGACATTTTAGTGATTCAACACTTTCCTTGCCTCCGTTCTGAGAACCGAGTACAAAAAATAACAGTGTTTTGATACTTCTGAGTAGCTGCTGATGGTGTATTTATGCCAGCATGTGGCCCCAGACTGCGCCCATTCATTTCCATCAACACTTGCTTGCCTTCATTAATAAAACTTTGTCAGCTCGCAAGATCTAAGCTACAAAGGCTTTGGAAAAGTCCACGATCTGTTGCTCCTCTGCGTGCCGAAGATGGGTTGGGCTGGGCTGGGCTGGGCTGGCCACTCCCCATGGTCCTTGTTTGTGCAGATCTGTGGCTTCCACAGAAGCCCTGCCCAAGGAATACAATCTGCTATGAATCACTGCAATATTGGATTAGATGTCCCCTCAGCAGACGGCTAATTCAAACCATGCCATCCCACAGTGAGGCCTTTCTGCTCACTCACGTGGGTAGGCGGTGGAGGGGGAGAAAGGAGTTCTGTGAATAGCACCACTCAAACACTTCATTTTGTTCTCTCTCCTCTGATTTTCTCAGCAGTCAAGTGATCTCCTCTCTTTGCATCCCTGCCTCAGTTTACTCACTGTGAAGCAGAGCCAGCGCTATGGCCTGTGAAATTCACCCGTCGTTATCTGACGGCATTAAACACCAAACCAAGAATCCAAGGTGGGTATTCAGCAACTGGGCATGACTCCCCAAAATAAAATTTGCATGACAAACTGGAAGAGATCCTCCTAGGAAAGGCTGCCCCCTGCTGGCTCGTTTTGGTCAATTGCTAGCACATGTGATCGTTCGGATAAGCCAGCCCAAAGTATCTTGCTAACATAGGGTAATCTGAGGGCATATGCAAACAGGTACCAGTTTATCCTTCACGGCTTCCTGCAGGAAACTCAGGAACTGTATTTTAATGGGAGTGCTAAGAGTTCTCTACTGCATGTGGCTTGAAACTTAAGTTCCCAGGATTCAGTGGGGAAAGGAACACAATTACACCAGCTTAAATCTGTCCCACAAATTATGCTATCAGGAGCTTTCTCACTGATAATGCCAGGGCGCTCCAAAAGAGGAATTCTAGCAGAGCAAGGAGCCCAAAGGTGCCCAAAGGCTAAGATATGGTTACCAGACGTCCCCGTTTCCCAGGGACAGTCCCCGGAATGTCCCTGGACAAAATCCGTCCCCGGAATGTCCCCGGATTTCATTTAATGTCCCTGGATTTATATTTTAAGTGTTGTAGATTTATTACTAGGGAATGAATGTTGCGTGATTGGTTCAATGGCACAAGACACATCATATGGGGACTTCCGGCGAGGCAAAATGGCGGGCGTCACGGCAGAGAGCAGCTCCTGAAGCCAGCCAGAGCCAACTGCGCTACCAGGCTGGCTCCGGGCTGCTGAGACTGCTGCTGCCAGTGCCACTGCCAAGGGGGAACCGGGGATGCCCAGTGCGTCAACTGGGGGAACCGCTGACAACCCCCCCCCCCCAGTGACCCAAATTGAGCCGGGAGCAAGAGCGCCCAGCCACCTGGCCAACTGCCCAGGGGCGCTCCAGGGCCAGGAAAACCCCGGACCTGATGCAGGGAGAAGGAGGAGAGGAGAAGGAGAAGGAAGAGAGAGAAAGAGGAAGGAGAAAAAAAGAGGGGAGCCCCAAACTTTCCATGCCGCTGCCACCACCATCACTGAGGAGGAGAGGTAGGAGAGCACTGGGACGGCAAGGACACGTGGCCGAGCCCAGGCCCGACCCAAGCTTACTCCATGGCGACTCAGAGAAGGCCACACAACAGAAGAGACCACAGAAGAGAATATATTATAGTACTTATTAACCTTTTTTTAAAAAAAAAAAAAACTTTTTAAATAACTTTTTTTTTTTAAGTGTCCCTGGATTCTCTGAAAAAAATCTGGTAACCTTAGGCTAAGATGCACATACACAGTGTCTCCTGCTGCATAGCCCTCAACTCAGCTGGTCTGTCCTTCACACCCCTAAAAATTGCCCCCCCCCAACTGGGTAGCTGGGCTGCCTCATGTCAGACTAGCCCCAGGACTGTGCTTCCCAACAAACTTGAATTTCATCCTGTTTCTTTTCTTTGTAGTGTAATTTTTTATTTCCCCCTCCCCAAACATTTTTACAATAATCTTCACATCAAATAGTTGCATTGTTTCATAAATTGACTTCCCAACTCTGCAGTGTTTCTGCTCAGACCTTTTCTACTGCATTACATCAAGTGTCCTGCTTGGCAGGGGGTTGGACTCGATGGCCCTTGTGGTTTCTTCCAAGTCTATGATTCTATGATTCTATGATCTTTATCTATTATAAAAAGTTTCTCTGGTACAATTATTCTATCATCCCCCCTCCCCCACTGCTTTTATCTTGAATCCCCTGCCCGTGGTTTCATTTGACTATAGTATTTTTTAAAAAAATATTCCACAAAATACCTCCATTTGTCTATAAAAAGTTCATCGTTTTAATCTCTTAATTTCACTGTCAGTTTTGCCATTTCTGCGTAGTCTGTTACTTTCAAGAGCCACTCTTCCTTTGTTGGAACTTGTTCTTCTTTCCATTTCTGTGCATATAATATTGACAGATGGCCAACCAACCTCTGCTTAAAAACCTCTGTGCATATAATATTCTAGCTGCTGTTGTCACGTACACAGAATCATAAGAGTTAGAAGGGACCCCCAAGGGTAATCAAATCCATCCCCCTTCAATGCAGGAATCTCAACTAAAGCATTTGTTCTGGAGGTCCATTCTTAACCTGAAACTGTTCTTAACCTGAGGTACCATTTTAGCTAATGGGGCCTCCGGGTACTGCCACACAATTTCTGTTCTCATCCTGAAGCAAAGTTCTTAACCTGAGGTAATATTTCTGGGTTAGCGGAGTCTGTAACCTGAAGCATATGTGACCTGAAGTGTCTGTAACCCGAGGTACCACTGTATGGTAATTTATGGACCTAATAGGAATCTAAAGCCATTTGCATATGTTGCCACGCAACCAGTCCATGCAGAATGTAATGTAAAGGTAAAGGGACCCCCTGACCATAAGGTCCAGCTGTGGCTGACTCTGGGGTTGTGGTGCTCATCTCGCTTTATTGGCCAAGGGAGCCGGCATACAGCTTCCAGGTCATGTGGCCAGCATGACTAAGCCACTTCTGGCCAACCAGAGCAGCACACGGAAACACCGTTTACCTTCCTGCCAGAGCAGTACCTATTTATCTACTTGTACTTTGATGTGCTTTTGAACTGCTAGGTTGGCAGGAACAGGGACTGAGCAGCAGGAACTCACCCCGTTGTGGGGATTCGAACCGCCCACCTTCTGATCAGCAAATCCTAGGCTCTGTGGTTTAACCCACAGCACCACCCGTGTCCCATGCAGAATGTAGGTACCCTATATATATAAATGAGCAAACCAGTGATATTTTAGGGAGCAGGCTAGCTGGTGGGGCCCATGACTTACATCACAGGAGCCTATACAGCACATTATCTTTTATCTTATATTTTGGAAATGTACATCCAGAGGTTTTTTTTCTTTAAATTTTTTGGGGGCCCCCGAGAGAGTGTGGCCCTAAGCTATAGCTTGTCTAGCTTATACGTGAATCCCGCACTGGCGTCACTCATCCATGTGGCCTGCTCTGGACTTCCTCCTAAGGCAGCCTCCTTGTTATTTTCAGGAGCAGCAGGTGTCCTGTTGCCAGGGCTGAACCAAGACCACGTTTAAAACACCCTGCATTCAAAACATGATGAGATCACTTTAAAGCATTATATCAGCTGCTGCAAGAGTGCTGAGAGTTGTTCGGAGACCTCTACTTGCCTCCTAGAGTTCTCCGTGAAGAGGAATCAATTGTTAAAACACTATAGCAATTCACCCTCTGCATTTCACTGCAGATGGTGACAGCAGCCATGAAATTAAAAGACGCCTGCTCCTTGGGAGAAAAGCAATGACAAACCTAGACAGCATCTTAAAAAGCAGAGACATCACCTTCCCAACAAAGGTCTGTATAGTTAAAGCTCTGGTTTTCCCAGTAGTGATGTATGGAAGTGAGAGCTGGACCATAAAGAAAGCTGATCACCGAAGAATTCATGCTTTTGAATTCTGGTGCTGGAGGAGACTCTTGAGAGTCCCATGGACTGCAAGAAGATCAAACCTCTCCATTCTGAAGGAAATCAGCCCTGAGTGCTCACTGGAAGGACAGATCCTGAAGCTGAGGCTCCAATACTTTGGCCACCTCATGAGAAGAGAAGACTCCCTGGAAAAGACTCTGATGTTGGGAAAGATTGAGGGCACAAGGAGAAGGGGACAACAGAGGACGAGATGGTTGGATAGTGTTCTCGAACCTACCAGCATGAGTTTGACTAAACTGCGGGAGGCAGTGGAAGACAGGAGTGCCTGGTGTGCTCTGGTCCATGGGGTCACAAAGAGTCGGACACGACTAAACGACTAAACAACAACAACAACAAGGGGGGGTGTTCATTGTCAATTACCTGCTTGCAATATCTCAGTGACCCATCTGCATATTTAGCCCCCATCTCAGAGCATCCACAGTCCAGATAAGACTGAACACTCTTAAAAATCGCATGCTCTGGTCCATGGGGTCACGAAGAGTCAGACACGACGAAACGACTAAACAAAAATCGTAATGCAAAGGACAGATCACATTATCTGCCACAAGAGGGCAGCGTGTGCTTGGAAAAATATTCTTCTTCCTTTCCTTGGCGAGTAGCTAAGTACGATTGTCTTCCATGAACACGGTCTTAACAGTGAGTCCGTGAGTGAGTGTAGTTTTTAACATCAGAAAAGCTTGGAGAGGAAACCTACCGTGCAAAACTTCATCAATCTCAGTACACAAATATAATGGGAAGTTTAAGTTTAGTTTACGCTGCTTTTTTACAATCAGCTGTTCTCAAAGCAGTTCACAGCAAACATCAGCTATTTGTTCTCCCCATATGAACTGACTCGGACCCTGCAAGCACCATCTGAGGCCCTTCTTCATGACCCTCCTGTACGAGAAGTCTGGAGGGGTCAGTAATGCAAGAACGAACCTTTTCTGCAATGGTGCCCAATTGTGGAATCCTATTCCCAGGGAGGCTCACCTGGTACCTTCATTATATATCTTTAGGCACCTGGCAAAAACATTCCTCTTCTCCCAGGCCTTTGGCTAATTAAACAATCTATGGACGCAGGTGGTACTGTGAGTTAAACCACTGAGCCTCTTGGGCTTGCCAATCAGAAGGTCATGGTTCGAGTCCCCACAAGGGGGTGAGGTCCCGTTGCTCGGTCCCAGCTCCTGCCAACCTAGCAGTTTGAAAGCATGTCAAAGTGCAAGTAGATAAATAGGTATAACTCCAGCGGGAAGGTAAACAGCGTTCCTGTGCGCTGCTCTGGTTTGCCAGAAGCGGCCTAGTCATGCTGGCCACATGACTTGGAAGCTGTACACCGACTCCCTCGGCCAATAAAGCGAGATGAGTGCCGCAAGCCCAGAGTCGTCCAAAACTGGACCTAATTGTCAGGGGTCCCTTTACCTATGGTCTTTTAAACAGTGGGAGCCGAGTTATAGTTTTTGTTTGTTACTAGGTTGTGTATTTTTGTGGTTTTATATTGTGACATAAAATAAAATATAAAATATTGTGATCCTTGGAGGAAGGGCTTTATAGAAATTTAATAAACTATACTAATAGCCCCACAGCCTGACTCGTAACTTCCTATGTTCATATCCACTTGTGGTAGATTCACTCTCTGTCTGAGGGCTCCATTGTATTAAATGACATGGATGGTTACCAAACTTTGTTTCATGTATAAAATAATTTCATATATAAAAATAATTTCAAATCCCACACAGATACATATATATTTAATCTCTAGTGACTCAGCTGCATTAATAAAGAAACAACTCTTTGAATGCGCTATAAACATGCAACACCAGATGGCGACAGAGAGCAGGAAATATTTAAACAGATATTCCTTTTGTTATAACAATCGAATTTCTGACTTATTTATAGCGGTGTGTAGACCCGCTCTATCATTCAGTTAACAAAAGTAAACCTTAGCTGCCGTCTTTTAAGCTATTAAGATAGTTACAAAATCAAAACCCTTAATTTTGGCTCCACCTGAACCATAAATTTAAAGCAACTTAAACACCACTTTAAACAGTCATGGCTTTCCTCAAAGAATCCTGGAAACTGTAGTTTGTTAAGGATGCTGTGAGCTGTTAGGCTACCCTATTCCTCTCACAGAACTACAGTTCCCAGAGTTCCCCAAGATGAGGAATTGTTCCTTAACCACTCTGGAAATTGTAGATCTGTCAGGAGTCTCCTACCAGGGACACGGGTGGCACTGTGGGTTAAACCACCGTGCCGCTTGGGCTTGCCGATCGAAAGGTCAGCGGTTCGAATCCCCGCGATGGTGTGAGCAGAGTCATTCATGACGGGACTTAATTGCCAGGAGTCCCTTTACCTTTACCCTTCCCAGCACCCATAACAAACTACAGGTCCCAGAAGTCTTTGAGGGAAGCCATGACTGTTTAAAGTGGCACGATACAGCTCTAAATACATGGTGCAGGTGGGATCCTTCAAACACCTTCAAACCTTAAGCTCAGGGGGTCAAGAGTGTTAATCAGACCATCACCAGATGGTCAGAGCCAAAAACAGAATTGGCTACACAGTGGTTCCTTTCCATAGCTGTCAACATTTTCCTTTTTTAAAAGGGAAATTCCCTTATTCCGAATAGGATTCCTTGCAAGAAAAGTGAAAAGTTGACAGCTATGCTCCCTTCCCAAACAGCTGCACAAGGCGGGGCTCAGTTTTGGGGCAATGCCTGTCTGTGTCCTTTGCAGCATTCTTAAAACCAGCAGCAGCCACCATGTTGTCTCTTTCTCAGCCACTGTCTGTTTGGCTCTCCTGACCCCAGACCACAGGCTAACGGTTTCCTGCCTATTCCAATAAGCCGTATCCGGGACACAGAGCCTCTTCATAAATGCAGTGATATGCAGATGCAGCTGGTATCTGGCTGTGTGGGCAACAAAGACACATGATGTCTGCACCACTGAAGGGGTGTGTGTGTGTGTTGGCAGTGCAGTGCAGAATCAGGATGAGGGTTAAATTAGAAAGGGGTTCTAGCTCACTGGATGCATGCCCTCCAACATTTCTCCAATGAAAATAGGGACGTCCCATTCCATAATGATAATACAGTGGTACCTCAGGTTACAGACACCTCAGGTTACAAACACTTCGGGTTACAGACTCCGCTAACCCAGAAGTAGTACCTCAGGTTAAGAACTTCACCTCAGGATGAGAACGGAAATTGCACGCCGGTGGTGCGACGGCAGCGCGAGGCCCCATTAGCTAAAGTGGTACCTCAGGTTAAGAACGGTTTCAGGTTAAGAACGGAACTCCAGAACGAATTAAGTTCTTAACCCAAGGTACCACTGTATTACTATTTATACCCCACACATCTCACTGGGTTGCCCCAGCCACTCTGGGTGGTTTCCAACACATATAAAAACGTAATAATACATTATACATTTTTTAAAAAAAGTCTTCTCTATACAGGATAGCCTTCTGCCGGCTCAGGGGTCATGTTATGTACTGAGTTGAATAGGATCCAAAATGCAGCAGTCTGATTGGTCCTAGAACAATAGGATTCAGAATGCAGCAGTCTGATTGGTCCTAGAACAATGCAGCAGTATGATTGGTTTGCAGGAGCCACCCAATCCAGCTCCAGATGGAAGTGAATCCACAACCTGATTGGCCTACAGGAGAATCCCGGAATTAGCCAATCACATGCAGCCCATTGTGTAAATAATGTATATAAAGCTGATATTTTGGGGGAACTTTCATTCCTCCTCACCACTATGAGCTGAATAAAGAGCATGAAATCCACTCTCAACTCCGAGTATATTTCACGTCAGATAACTCTATACCCTCCAACATTTCTCCAATGAAAATAGCTACGTCCTAAGGAAAAGCAGGACATTCTGGGATCAAATCAGAAACTGGGACAGCTTATCTAAATCAGGGACATCCCTGGAAAATAGGGGCATTTGGTGGGTCTGCTATTCTACATAGGAACCTGTCTCAAAATGGATGCAGCCTGGTGTGATTTCCTGTACAGTTCCCTGTGAATGCACAGATGATTGGCATAATTGTCACCATATTCAATTAGAAGTATGGCAATCCTGTGTGATTTGTGGAAAGTAGCATTAGTGCAGGGGTAGGCAACCTAAGGCCCGGGGGCCGGATACAGCCCAATCGCCTTCTCAATCCAGCCCACAGACAGTCCGGGAATCAGCATGTTTTTACATGAGTAGAATGTATCCTTTTATTTAAAATGCATCTCTGGGTTATTTGTGGGGCATAGGAATTCATTCATTCCCCCCGCCCACAAAAAAAATAGTCCGGCCCACCACATGGTCTGAAGGACGGTGGACCGGCCCACAGCTGAAAAAGGTTGCTGACTCCTGTGTTAGTGGCTCTTCAGCAGGTATTCACCAGATTTTCAGTTATTTCAAAACTGACCATTTCCACAGGGTAGAAATTTCTCTTTGGCAGGGAGAGTGGGGAACTGGATGACGTGATCATGTTTGATCATGTTAAAGTGATTCCCATGGCTCTTATTTATTAAGTCCCATTCCCCCTTCAACACACACCACTGCTTCTCTGCGTGAATTAATCACATGAGCAATTGTGCTCAGTCCAAACTCATGAAAGTACACAAATAGCCACAGTGCCCTCTCTGATGTGATGACCTCACTGGATGTCAGTAACCATAATTTGGCTATGGTTTTTCTCAATATGACAAATGACGGCAACTGAAGGCAATAAGTATATAGGGATGATTTTTTCAAGGGATAGTGAAAAAAAATAACCAAAAATACATACTTTTTTATTTGTATAACGTTGATTTGTATGTGTATGGAAAAATGTGGCTTGTTTCAGCACAACCCTTGTCTTTAGCAATAATTCTGTGTTTTCTCTTTCACACTCCGTGAAATCTAAAAAGAGCAAATGAAAAAGTAAACTGTGAGGCTGACAACCTCACTACCTAGCCATTCTGTAGTTTGTTTCTGCCTGAAGTGCAGAACAGATCAGCTAGGGTTCTTAACACAACCAGGCTTCATTTAAGGTATGTTGCAGTTGCTGATTTTTCAATCTGGCTGGCACATCACAGTTTTATTTAAACACCTGTTCTGGTCCAGCAGGAAGAGGGCTCTGAGAGGAAATCTCTCCAGCCCTCTGACTCATCTTACAAAGCCATCTTTGCCTCATCCCACAATGAAGGGGAGATGGACTCCAAAGTCATGACTTCTCAGATTCTCTACCGAAATCTCCATTCCCCACCCTTAGGCCCCCCCCCCCCGTGATTCATATACATGAATACCTCAAGGACCGCCTCTCCCCATGTGAACTGAGCCAGACCCAGAAAATATTTGGAGAATGGAGAATATTTAAAGATTACGGTATATAAGATCATATTGTACCAATCATACCATATTAGCAGAACTTGAGTGATACCTGTAAATAAAAACTCATAACAAATACCGTTTTTGGAGTAGACTGGAATAACATTAAAGAATATAAAACTGTGCAAAAAAATAATGACAGTATAAATAGTACAATGAGAATGATCAGAAGACTTGTTTTGTCAGAAGTCTCTTTATTTAGGTGTTTATTTAAGTGTTACCAAGGAAGATTATGCTTTTCTATGTATGTAAATCTGCTTTTTCCTTTTCTCTTCTTTTGTATTTTCCTCTTTTTTTCTTTCTTAATTGCTTTTTTTCTTTAATCTTCTTTAATTTTATTTTTGTAATATAAGATTGTAATTTTTTTGTAAATTCTTTGTATATTTGTGTAATTTAAATTAATAAAGATTATATTAAAAAAAAAAGAACTCACCCAGACTCTGTGACCAACATCTCAAGCCCTTCTTCATGTGTCTCCTCCAAGAGAGGTCAGGAGAGTAGCAACACGAGAACGGGGCCTTTTCTGCAGTGGCTCCTCATTGCTGGAATGCTCTCCCCAGGGAAGCTTGCCAGGCACCTTCATCACATTTCTTTAGATACCAAGCAAAAACTTTCCTCTATAACCAGGCCTTTGGCCTTTACCTATCTGTGGCCTCTAAAAAGCAGGTGGGATGCTTTTACTGTACAGTGGTACCTGGGGTTACAAACGCTTCAGGTTACAGACTCCACTAACCCGGATGTAGTACCTTAGGTTAAGAACTTTACTTCAGGATGAGAACAGAAATCATGCGGCGGCAGCGGGAGGCCCCATTAGCTAAAGTGGTACCTCAGGTTAAGAACAGTTTCAGGTTAAGAACAGACCTCCAGAACGAATTAAGTTCTTAACCTGAGGTACCACTGTATTCCTTCCCCTTTGGTTTTAATGTACCTCTGGGGTGTTTGTTTGTTTGTTTGGATGGTTGTAAGTCGCATTAGCTTGCGCTGGGCAAGATAAAGCGACTAATAAATTTAATAATTATTATGACGGTGAATATATTGACACTAAATAATTTTATGGAGGCCAACACCAGTTGCAGTGGTTCAAGCGGCAATGGAGCAACTGGTTCCTATTGGCTGAGCTGATGTGATGTCATGAAACACTGATGAACATTCCATTTGTCAAGAATAGTTGTCACTCAGAACGTGGTATTCCAGGCACTGAAAGTTATAATGAAAGACTAGCTGCTGAAGGAAAACCCTCTGCTTAGGGCTGTGGGTGGGGTGGAAGACAATACAGCCAAGATATGGAGGGGAAGAACCCAGAAGTTCAATGGGAAATGATATCCCAGGGCAGTTGGGATAGCTAAATGCTCAGAATAAGACCACATATATTCTTAGGTATAGGAACCCTGGTAAAGTCCAGTCAAAGGCAACTATGGGGTTGCAGTGCTCATCTTGCTTCAGGCTGAGGGAGACGGCGTTTTGTCCATAGACAGCTTTCCGGGTCATGTGGCCAGCATGACTAAACTGGTTATGGCACAACAGAAGGCCATGACGGAAGCCAGAGCACATGGAAACACCGTTTACCTTCCCACCACAGTGGTACCGATTTATCTACTTGCACTGGCGTGCTTTTGAACTGCTAGGTGGGCAGGAGCTGGGACGGAGCAACGGGAGCTCACCCCGTCGTGGGGACTTGAACAGCCAACCTTCTGATCGGAAAGCCCAAGAGGCTCAGTGGTTTACACCACACACCATACCTTTACCTTTACCTACATATATTCTTACTTCCATTTCGTTACGCAGTGCCCAGACACAAAGGAGGACAGAACATGGGAAAACAGTGGTTTCCGTAAATGAAGCAATTGCCACCAAACACTTGCCTAAGACAGAACTGGGAAACAAATAGATTTTGTATTTCCAGAGCTAGGGACTCAGCCATTGCAAGTTTCTCCCTCCCAACAGGCTACAGGAAACCTGCCCTAATAGGGGTTTTGGATTTTATTTTCTTAGGGGCCAGTGCAGCTACCATTACTTTCCTACTTTCTGGAACTCTGCATTTTCTGGATTTAGCATTTCATGACTTGGAAGCCAAGGCATGTCAGCCAGATAAAGCTTTTAACCAATTCATCAGTGTCGTTTAAATAAATTGGTATATGGCTAATATACTGTTACATTCAAAGTTATGTTGATATATTATAGGTATCTGTTTTGGGATATTAATGGTGGTTTGAACAAACAATTTAATAAACAAAGCTATCTCTTATTACAGGGAAAGTCATTTTTTAATGCTTTCTTTTTCGCTCACTATTGCAAAAGCACACTTGAATCAAAATAACTTTTTTGGGGTTGGGTTGGGTTTTTTTTGTTTTTCAATAATTTTATACATATTTAGCATAACCATTTCAAACATTAAAATACAAAGTTATTTTGAATCTTCAGACCTCTTTCCCTCCCTCCATGGGTTCCATGTTTAAGATTAAATTTACTGCATCTTTTACAATTATCCATCTTTTATATAACCATAATTATCATAAATAATTCCACTTTACAATTGTCATTACATCCCTGCCAAAGATGTTAACTGTTTACAGTGGTCTTTTAAGTAAATTACAAATTTACTTCAGACTTTATAAAATATTTGATCTTCCTGGTTTCGGATCTTCCCCGTCAGTTTTGCCATCTCTACGTACTCCATTTTGAAGTTATATTATGGATTTGAAGTCAAAATAGCTTTGAAAACTAAACCCATGTGCTCTTGAACTGAAGCTTCGCTGATTAATCCACAATATTTTCAGTTGATTAATCTGATAATAGAACCAAGTGAAGCTTGCAGTCCTGTTGAAAATCCCGATTGCTTAAGTGGTGCCAGTTTCACAATTCAGCCTGACCATTCAAGAAAGATTTTTGTGGTTTGGGAGAATACCTTTATTTTTGTGGTTTTGGGAGAATACCTCATGGTCCATTGGGGAGATGGGAACAACCTTCAGCAATACAGAAGCTGGCTACCATTCCTGCTTTAACCCCTTGACCTTATGTCCTATTTAAACTGGCAGTGGCAAAATAAAGCTTTGTGTCTCAGGACTCCTCTCTTCGGTGCTTCTCAATCGCCACAACACAACATCACCCTTTGAGAGAGAGAGAGAGAGAGAGAGAGAGCTGCTGCTGCTAAACTCCACCTCCATCCCTGGGGCAGGATGGCTAGGGAAGGGAGATGAGCTCTGATTCTTTAATGCCAGGCACCCTGGATCAGAGTGTTCATGCCCCAGTTGTTCACTGGCGCATAAAATTTAGCTTTCAGCAAAAATATGTTTACTACATGCATCTGAAAAGGAAGCATTTGCGCCTAGTGGTTAGAGCAGGAGGGGGAGGGGGAGATAAGGCTGGGTTATTTATATTCCAGATGCGGGGAAACAATGCCTTTAAGACAAGGCTCCAGGTTTTTGCAATCCTCTCTCTGCAAGGGAGATGGGTCTGTTGAATTTTGGTGAGCAGGGATTCCTGGGTCTGTGTTTGGGGATCTGGGGAGAGGCAGGAGGAATCCAATTGGGCACAAAGTCCGCAGGACTGCTACTACCTCAGCAGGCAGCCAACTCAGTTCCTGACCTTTCCAAGGGGAATCAAAGGCCCTTTGCTTCCTCTTTGGCAAAATGGGGGGGGGGGGACACGACCTGAAACACATGCTCCATTCTCTCCTCTGATTTCTACCACGTGCATGCCTTGAGTGGGGTTTGCGGCACAGACACAAAGGCCACTAAGTGGACGTGGTCTGAGCCCAGAGGACTGCTATGGCTCCCGTGGGCAGTGGGGCACCTGCAGCTGCTGCCAGACCAGAGTTGGGATGTGGTTCCGTTCAGCTGCCTCATAGGAAAACCAGAAGACAAAGGGAAGCATGTGCAATCCAAGCCCAACCATTGTGATTCAAGACAAAACGCCTAATTTGGGGGCAAAGGACAGCGATAACTCGCTGTGGGTTGCAATGTGATCGGATATGACGGCCTTTGAAAGCAAGGACGCTCCAGACTCCTGTCTGGGATGCCGGTCAATATGTCAGCTGCTATCTGTCTGCACACAGCTCCCTAATGAAACGGTTACCACCAAATTCGCTGGAGGGGGCAGCAGTAGTATTTCCAGGCTTATTACCATAGGGGCTTCCCAAGGGGATAATAGCGTGCGAGGTCGTCATGCCAGATTTAGAAGCACAAAACAACCTTTGGCTTCAAGAGACGTAACATCAGCTGTGCAAGACTGCATGAGATTCCAGCTACAAGCATTTATAAGTAGATCAGTCAACTAAGATTTTAGTTGATTAATCTGGGAGTGTCGAACTCTAACTGGCGAGTGCCATCGTCAAATAGAAAGTTAAAAGGCACACTGGTTTGTTTTAAGTTATTCTGGTTCTGATGTGTTGCTGCAGTAGGAGACAAAAGGAAAACACTAAAAGCCTTTCCTTCCAACAAGAAGGTGGTCTTTTTTATGTTTAAAATATGTTTATACTGAGGTTTTGGTAATACACAGATCTATTTATGTACCTTGGTTGTTGAACGCCTTGCGACTCAAATGTTTTGGCTCCTGAACGCCGCAAACCCAGAAGTGAATGTTCTGGTTTGCGAACGTTCCTTGGAACACGAACATCCGACGCGGCTTCCAATTGAGTGCAGGAAGCTCCTGCAGCCAATTGGAAGCCACGCCTTGGTTTTCTAACGTTTTTGGAAGTCGAACGGACTTCCAGAATGGACTCTGTTCGAAAACCAAGGTACAACTGCAATTATAAATTAATTTAAAAATTACTGATTATTTTTAGCACTTAGCAACTGATTCTTGCTTCTTTGTTTATGAAAATGTTGGTGAGGTTATCTATTTAAAATGATTGTGTGATAGTCAGAGTAAACCCATTGATATTTTAAGTAACTTTAAGTCCATTGATTTGGGTTGGTCTGTTCTAAGTATGCCTAACATTAGATGCCCCCCACCATATCTGTTTAATGCAAGAACAGGCACACAAAGCCCCTACAAGTAAAAGCAAGCTCCCATCCTTACTCCTACGACCCAGCAGTGAACTTTACTAATTTGGTTCCATTCATTTTGATGGGTCTACTCAGAGTAGGACTAAAGAGACAACCCATAACTTCCAGAGAGAGCAGCTACTCTAGAGGAGGCCTGAGTAGTAATAGCTCTCACCTGGCCTTCAACAAAGCAGGGGACATGTAATGTAAAATCAATTAACTAATGAGTCCGTGAAAAGATTTTTAGAGCATCTTCTCTGATGGTCTGTGACGTTTTATTTTATTTGTACATAGATATAGGAATCTCTACCTGGCCTTTCTAAAATTACTCATGGCAACTTTCAACAGTTAAAAATGCAGTAACATAATAAAACAATGCACAATACGGCAGAGAGGCACAATGGATAAAGCCATTGACTATATCTGGTTTTGGTAGCCTGCTGAATAAAAATATATTCATTTACAAGTGGAAGGGGAGGTGTTTCACAACTGGTGCAGTCACTGAGAAGGCCCTGTCCATCTTCACCACTGAGCAGGCCTGGCCCAAGATGCTGTGCTACTCCAGCCTAAACTGAACATGCTTCCCTGCCTCTTCCACCTCTGCCTCAGCCACCACCTGGAGGCAACCCAGGGTGTAAAAGGAGGCAGGAGAAGATCCGGCAGTGGCGGGCTGCAAGCGCCTCACCAGGTTTCATGGGCAGGTCAGCCATGCCTTGGCCCTTGGCTACAGAGAAGGGCCTCTTCCCCAGACCCTCCCAAATTTCTCTGATGAAAATAAGGAAGTCCTAAGGAAAAGCTGGGCATTCCGGGATCAAATCCAAAACTGGGATGGCTTCTGTAAATCCAGGACGGTCCCTGGAAAGGGTCCGTTCTTCCCTTTATCTGTGGGAGTGAGCAAGCTGGTATAGGAGCAGGCAGTCCCTCAGATACCATTTAGGGCTTTAAAGATAACTGCCAGCTCTTTGAATTGTGCCCATGGAAGCAAACTGGAAACCAATTTAGGCACTACAGGGATATAGGTGGCTTCCTGGTTCTCAGTTTCAGGAGTTTGTTGCTGACCTGTTGACACGAGGAGCAAAGCTCCTCTCCCAACCTTTCAACCTTTCTTGACACACAAAAAAGAAGAAGAAGAGTTAGGATTTGATATCCCGCTTTATCACTACCCTAAGGAGTCTCAAAGTGGCTGACATTCTCCTTTCCTTTCCTCCCCCACAACAAACACTCTGTGAGGTGAGTGGGGCTTAGAGACTTCAGAGAAGTGTGACTGGCCCAAGGTCACCCAGCAGCTGCATGTGGAGGAGCAGAGACACGAACCCGGTTCACCAGATTACGAGTCTACCGCTCTTAACCACTACACCACACTGGCACTGGGTGATACTACTTCACACTGAAAACCATAGATCTCCCCTTGTTAACTAGCACAGCATCTAGAATAATAGGACATGGGCACCTATGCTTTTGTGACTGGCATAGCTGTCATTTTCCAGATGACCAGAGTTAGGAGACCACAGGCTTCCACACTTCTCTCCTCTTTCCGTCCTAATCTCTCCCATGCTCATTTCTTCCTCTCTTCTATGTTCTGCTTTAATCATGCTGTAATGCTGCACCATGCGCAGCCGCTAACCATCATTAATGCCCTTGCAAATCCACTTCACCCCCTAGATCCAAGTTCCAATTCATTCTCGCTAGCATTAGGAATCATTCATACCAGTCATAGCACTACAAGCACTATGGTTAAAGCAAACTGTGAAAGGGAAGGGGGATTTGTAGGGAAGAGAGGAGAAGGGAGCAGGTCATTAGAGTCGCCAACTGACCAGGAAAAATACTCTTCCTTTGCCTCTACTAGCAGCCTGATATGCAGAAACTGAAAGGTGAAGCTTTTCAGAGGATGAGGAGATACCTAATCAACTTAATGCATTCATATCAAACTGCTGTTACCAGTGCAAGAGCAGAGGATAGTGTGGAAATTTGCAATCCTACAGAAAAGAATATGTCTCTTTTTCCAAGTGGTAAGGTGGCTGTCTATGGGGGTGAGAGCCTTGTTAGTGATGGCTCCCCAGATGTGGTAAAAAGTTGCTTGGTGCCTTCCTTATAGTAATTTCAGTGTTATGGAAGGACTTCTTTTTAGCTTTCTAGGCCGTTTAAAATCTGTGAATTTAAAAGTTCAGAACTAGAAACCTACTCTTCTATCTCTGCTCATTAAAATATATATACGGTATATATTGCAAATGTTGCTTCGTGGTATTGTATTTTAATACTGCATTTTACAATTTTGCATTTGTGAGCTACCCAGAGAACAATGGTATTGGGTGGCCTGTAAAGAAAAAAAAAGCCATACATAAACACACAAATCACCACATATTTTCATGCCATATCCCCATCGTACATTGCTCTGGAATCCTATAGTTATGTATAACCTTGCTCACGACAACCCCTTTCACAAAGTCTCTTAGAAATTGCAGGCTGGGGTGTGTGGGACTGAGTGTGGCATTTCTCCAGCCAGAAGTACTGTAACACAATCTGCTCTCCAGATGCCAGTAAAAGCCATGGGTTTTGTCACGAGGCCACCATATATCCCACTTTCTACAAGCCTCGAGACAAAAGAAGAGGAGACGGAATCCTGTCGGCCTCTTCAGAGTCATTAAAGTGTTTATGTACCAAATTAAATATCCTCCCTTTGCTCTAGGGCAGAAGTGAGGGACCTCGGGCTTAGCAGCCAATAGCAGCCCCCCAAAATGCTCCATCTGGACCTGGGGGGCCTCTTCCCACATCCCTCACAGCTCTCTTCTGAACCCTCCTTGGGTGACTCAAACGCCTCTTGCTTGACTGAATGGAGGGCAGAGAGGTGTGCTATATTCATTTATTTAGTTGTCGTGTTTACATCCCACCTTTTACTTCAAGGAACTCGAGGTTGGTGGAAGAAGACTGGAGGAAATTTAAAATTTACTTGCAGAAACATTGTAAAATTTTTGAATGTTGATGACATTGAAATGAAATGAAGGGGTTCTAGTAATAAGGTAAAAGATTATGCAAGAGTGGATTGATACTAGATGAAAGTTCGAAGTTAAAATATGTGAGGAAAAATAATTAAGGATAAACCAATAGGATAAGAATTTGCTGAACCAATTTTCAAGTGGAATACAAAAAAGGGAGGCGTGAGGAAGTCAGGAAAATAAGTTAACTAAAGAGGACAAAAGAAAAAGGAGGGCTTTTTGTTTTTCTTTTTTTTCTATGTTAATTGTTTGTATTTTTGTAACTTTCTGTTTTTGTGCTTTTGTGTTTTTCTTGTGTTTTTCTTAATGATTGTTTTATAATTTCTTTATTGTGATAACTGAATAAAATATCATTTTAAAAATTAAAAAAAAATACTTCAAGGAACTCGAGGTTGTGTCTGTGGTCCTCTCTCTCCTCATTTAACCCTCACAACAACCCTGTGAGGCAGGTCAGGCTGAGAGGCAGTGACTGGCCTGAGGTCACCCAGCAACCTTCATGGCTGGGTGGGGATTTGAACCCTGGTCCCCCAGGTCCCAGTCCGACACGCTAACCACTAGACCACACTAGTCTACTGTACAAAGGTGAAATTTGCATTTGCCACCCTCAGGCCCTCCTCACCCACTGCCATGTGGCCCTCAGAAGGTTTCTCAGGTGAGAAAGGTGTAATTTGTGCCTTTGAACCACATCCCACCACCTCAAAGCACCCTCAGCACTAGGTTTTTGGTTTTTTAAGGGCTGCTGGGAATGGCAGCTCTGCAAGGAGATTAACTACAGTTCTGAGGTTTCTAACTTGGTCCTCTTCAGTCCAACCACTACACCATACAGTGGTACCTCGGGTTACAGACGCTTCAGGTTACACACTCCGCTAACCCAGAAATAGTACCTCGGGTTAAGAACTTTGCTTCAGGATGAGAACCGAAATCGTGCGGTGGCAGCGGGAGGCCCCATTAGCTAAAGTGGTACCTCAGGTTAAGAACAGTTTCAGGTTAAGAACGGACCTCCAGAACGAATTAAGTTATTAACCTGAGGTACCACTGTATTGGCTAAAAAGCGAATAATGCAAAATACAGTGGTACCTTGGGTTACAGACGCTTCAGGTCACAGACTCCGCTAACCCAGAAATAGTACCTTGGGTTAAGAACTTTACTTCAGGATGAGAACAGAAATTGTGCGGTGGCAGCGGGAGGCCCCATTAGCTAAAGTGGTGCTTCAGGTTAAGAACAGTTTCAGGTTAAGAATGGACCTCCGGAGCGAATTAAGTTCTTAACCTGAGGTGCCACTGTAGATGGTCCAGCCTTCCGTCCCTGAGACTCACATTCAGTTGCAGCCGCCAGTGGTGTAAAAGCAGCAAGCTTTTCAGAAGTCGACACCCTTAAGGACAGCCTAGTGGGAGACAGGCAGGTCTAACAGCTGAGAGTCTTCTCTTGTCCAGGTGCCACTGATATAAATGGAGGGGTTGTGTAGCTCACCGTCACTTGAATGGGCCCCTGCATAGTAGATAACCTGCTGTGGTGTGTGTAGCATTTTTTGCCAATACAGTGGTACCTCAGGTTAAGTACTTAATTCGTTCCGGAGGTCCGTTCTTAACCTGAAACTGTTTTTAACCTGAAGCACCACTTTAGTTTATGGGGCCTCCCGCTGCTGCTGCGCCGCCGGACCACAATTTCTGTTCTCATCCTGAAGCAAAGTTCTTATGCCGAGGTACTATTTCTGGGTCTGAAGCGTCTGTAACCTGAGGTATCACTGTAGTAAAATCAAATGACTAACAATTTGCTGGACCTCTGAAAACCAGCTGTGTCATTTTCAACTGCATATTATTTCGTAATTATACAGTATTTTGAATCTGTCCATATTGTCCATAGTGTTTGTGACATTACAAGTGTTACCGTGGTACCTCGGGTTTAGAACTTAATTTGTTCCGGAGGTACGTTCTTAACCTAAAACTGTTCTTAACCTGATGTACCACTTTAGCTAATGGGGCCTTCTGCTGCTGCCTCGCTGCCGTGCAATTTCTGTTCTCATCCTGAAGCAAAGTTCTTAACCCGAGGTACTATTTCTGAGTTAGCGGAGTCTGTAACCTGAAGCGTATGTAACCCGAGGTACCACTGTAAATAAATGAAAACAACTCGAGAGGTGTGGACTTGCCTGCCCACGTTAGAGTAAGGCTCCTCTGAATAGTGGGATCAAAGAAGCGATCCTGGCTGGGGCCTCTTTTATTCTCACCCCTCCAGAGGCCAAGCTGCACTTGCCCCCATTCGCTGTGACAAAAGAACTCCCTGTTCCCCTCTGCATGGGAGTCACCCCAGCCAGGCAGTCCACTTCCTTCTTCCTCGGGGGCCCTGATCCTGTATCTTTACCAGCACCTTGGAGAGCAGAAAATCTGGCACGAAGATGCTCCCCCAACAAAGCCTCTCCCGGTTCATTTCTCCGCATCTGTGTTAGCAGCGGTACAAGAGCAAGGCCGGAAACCCCGGGAGGGGGCAGCCCAGCCAGCCAGCCTTAGGAATAGGCGTGGGATGGATCCCTTTCTCATGCACCTTGGGGAATGCTGGCTATCCGGCCGCGCCTGCTGCCTCCCTCGCCTGTCTGTCCGGCGCGCTGGGGGTTAATGTCTGCTCCTTGGCGAGCTTGTCTGCAAAATCCTCCCTCTGATACCCAAGACCCTTCTCTTTTTTGAAAAGAAAAAGGGGGGGGGGAGGGGAAAAATCAATCTTCGGGGCTCGCGGCCAATAAGAGGAGTCCGGGGCTTCCCGATCAGCCAATCGGGGAGCATCCTCGGCGCTCATCTGACCCACCCCACCTCTTCCCTGAAAACTGCCCACATATGGGATGTATATGTAAAACGTCGAGCTCTCGCTCCTATAGAGACGGGTCGGGTCGCGACGTGGATTTGAATGGGGACCGGGAGCGAGCGGAGCCGGCGCCGGATGGGCTGAGGTGGGGAGGCGAGGAGGCGCGATCCGGGAGCAGCTTGAGCTCTCTGCCGCTTTGGCCCCTCGCGGAACAAGGTCACGGGCTCCCTTCCCGCGGCGTCCGGCGTGGCCGCCCCCGGGGAGCGCGGGAGGATGCGCTCGCTCTGTCCGACGGCGCGCCCGTGGGAAAAGAGCATCCGCGCCGAGCGACCTGCGAGGCCGGGAGAGCGTGGCAGGGAGCGGCGGCCGCCCTGCCTCCTGCCCCTCGCGAAAGAAAGGCTGTTTGATTCTTTGCTGGTTGTTTTGTTTTGTTTCCGCGGAGGGAGCAGCGGGGCCGCCCCGAAGCCGCGCCTCTATCCAACTTTCCCCGCCGAGCCTCTTCGCAGACGCCAGCCAGGAGGGAGGGAGGGAGGGAGAGGGTCTCTAGCCGCCCCCCGCCCTTCATCTCCGCTCCGGAAAGCGCGAAGAAAGGAGGACCCCGCGCGGCTCCCCTTCTCCGCCAAGTGCCACTCGCAGCCGGGAAGGAAACGGCACACAAAGGGAAGGCGAGCCGGAGCGCGTCCCCCCCCCCCTCCAGCCAGCGCCGTCTTTGCCGCCCCGCCCCGGCGAGAGAGATCCGAGGAGGAGCCGTGAGTAAGGCGGCGGCGGCGGCTCCCTCCCCAAGGCCACCCCACCCCACCCCGGGAAGGATCGCGGAGCACCTCGGGCGGCGGCGGGAATGCTCACCCCCCTCCCCGCCCCTCTCCTCCCTTCCAGACGCTCCTGGGAGGGAAGGTCGCCGCCCGGCGGCCCCTTCCCCTCCTGTCTGCGGTCAGGATCAAGTGGGAAAGCTGGAGCGGCGTGACGGCGCGCCGGGCCTTAAATCTGCTGGTCACGGGCAGCCCCAGACGGCGGCGGGGGGAGGGAGGGAGGGAGGGAGGGCGAAGCGACACCGCGTGGCCTCCCCCGCAGGCGACATGGGGGGAGGGGAGGCGAGGCCCGAGTCTGCTCTCGCCACCAGAAGTTCATGTGCTTTTGAAGTCCTAAGCGCATTTCCAATCACTCCCCGCCGCATTTGCCCCCGTTTCCCTTTCGTAAGCGGGTGGGGGAATTTAAGATTTTTTTCCCAGATGAGAAATGGTTTTGGTTGTGAGGTTGTTGTTTTTTTGCCATTTAGGGAAGTGAGACATTGCGATGGGGGAAATTCCCCTTCATCTCAGGCTTAGAGGCATCTCAACAGCGACGAAGTGCAACCCCTAGAGAAGTGTGGACATGGGGGGGGGCAGAGCAGACCTTTGGGCCTGGTGAAGCAAGGGTGTTCCTTTGCTAGAAATGAGGACTTTTGCCCTGAGGCTTCTAGCAGTTTGCCCTGATCTCGGGATTATGCTGGTCAATAGCAGGTCCTGGCAGGGGACCAGTTCTGAGCTGCTGTCAGACTTCAGCCAAAACAGTCATATGAAACTTTTGTGGAGTCTGCTGGGATGGAGGGAGACAAGCAGATCTACCTGGTGCACCTATAACTTTTGCTCCTTTTGTTCCTTTTGTCTTGTGGGAATCTTACATGAGGTGTGTGAGAAGTGTATGGAAGTGTATTTCTGCTCCATTCTTCTGCTCTCTCGGTCAGGAGTCAGCAACTAGAATGCCTCTGGCCCCCAATCTGGCCCTTGCAAGGTGGGGCCTGGCTCCTTGAGTTGACAGCACAGGTGATATAGAGGGTGGCAGCCTCTAGGCAACCCTCCATACACCTGAGCTGCTGACCAGGCTCTGGTTGAAGCATCTTGTCTTCAGGAATGGCAAGACTCCATAAGCATCTCTCTCCAGCTGTGCCTCTCAGAATGCCAGGGAAGCTGCCTTTTTGACGTGATCCTCCAGGAAAACGCTCTCCGCCTGGAGGCTTGTGCCTTGGCACTCAGGGAGATGGTAGCAGAGCAGCCTTGGATTGTGTGGTGCAGTTTTTGAGGGCAGCCAAATTGCCTTGGCATGGCATGGCCTCTTGCCACCCTGGCAGAACTTGAAATGGATGTGAGGCACTGGGCAGGAATGTGCCATTTGCCACTGTGTATGGCCAGAGAAATAGCAGTACTGTAGTTGCAGGAGATATCGCAGTGGTGCAGAAGTACTTTTGTAAGCTATGAGCATTAAAAGTCCCATTATGTATCTGAACTTCATCCCTTAAAGGGAGGCAGAGCAGCATTTAATTTCTAAAGATGGGTGCACGGCTCAGGATTTTGTGGGAACCCTGTCCTTGGCTCATGCAAGTTGCCCTGCTTTTAAGCAATCAGACCAAAGTTGCTCAGTGCAATCTGTACGTGCTCAGAGAGACTCTAATAGTCTGCTTCATAAGGGGTATTAGCCTCAGATGAGAGATGGAGTATTCATTTTGTGATGTTAAAGAGGGAGGGGCACTAAGAGACGAAGACTTAACAGTGCATTTGCAAGGAACCTGCAAAAAAAAAAAGTTCTGTAGGTAATTTATCCAAAGTTTCTTACAAAGCAGCAATACTGTTCTGCAAGATGCCTTGCATATTCTCCTTTTGCAGTTAGGAGGAAGACATTGGGAGCTGGCAAAATGGTTTTAGAAAGTGACCAGCTAACTGTATTTGTTCCCATTTAAGTCAGAAGGGAGAGCTTAGTCTACCTTGCTATAGATGACACTCTTTTCGTCCGTAGCAGTGAATATATTGCTAACTGGTACAAGTTGACCTTGCTGCGATACGGGCAGCAGAGCCACACGCTGCTGAATATTCATCTGCTCTTTGTCACCCAGGACCTTGTACAGAGGCCTCTCTAACACAACGAGGCAAAGAGAACCCCAGCTGGTGTCTGTTCACACTGTACAGATCCATCCTAGAGCCTGCCTAGATCCTATTGTCACAGAGAAGTAAAGAGAAAACTTTGAATAGCAAGTTTTCATACTAGCAGCGTAAAAGATATCGGATTATTGAGGTGCCTGCCACCTTCTGCAACCTGGGAATGGGCTTATCAAAGTCCATGTAATAGTTTGAAGGGGAACTTGCATGGTGATGTTTTCAAGATGGTAGATGAGAAGGCAGTTTTTGGCTCGTTTAAAGGCTGGCAGCGTTGTAGAATGGCATTCCCCCTGTGCCCTGGCCTAACACAGTAAAACTCACTAAGTAAATGAAAACAATTGTTGTGGGACTTGTACATAAAACATTTGTGCTCTGGACAGTAGCACCCAGCAAGGTGTTGTGGGTTGATTAAAAAAAACAAAACTATTAAGCACCCATCATTAAGCTATGATGATGTTAGAATTGGGGGTTAATGATAAGAAGGGGTGTCTATAATTTATACATGATAGAGATTTGAGGTACACCTAAATCAACCTAACTGAATATTTTTGTAGCTTTGGGGGACACTGGTTTGAAAATTAGTATTTGTATTATTATTTATCTTAATTCACGTCCAAGCATGAACGTGGGCTTAGCATTCGTGAATTGCATCTACAGGATTCAATAAATGGTGTCCAATTCTCCATTTTTTCTTATGAAATTTGTTAATTTGGCCCTGGCCGCAAGGTCTCAGGATTTTGTTTGGTTTTTAAACACAGCAGCCTCTGAATAAGAGCAGTCTGTGGCTCCACAGGCTTTCTTAACTCAACTTGTTCTTAACAGTGCAATCCTATAATGTCCACTCAGAAGTAAGTGCAGTTCAGTTTACTGGAGCTTAAGTTGGTGGGCATAGGATTGGAGGCTTAGAAAAAACTCCATAGCCTCCTCAGAGTGGGAAGAAAGATCCGAAAACTTCACATAATGTCCGCTTCTTTCACCTGAGATCTTCATTCCATGCTGCATCTTCCAGCAAATTCCCAAGTTGCAAAAAAAGGGGGGGTGTTGTTACTCATCTTTTTAATGTGTCAGTAGTTGGGCGATCTGATAACTGGCAAAGGTCCCAGATATACACTTGCCGTCCATGAATCTCAGCGATGTGCTGGAGATGTTACAAAGATACGCACCTGCAGCTGTTTCCCAGAAACAAGAACGTTCAGAACATGAGTGAAAGGGGGGCAACACGCTGCTGTGGTAAGTGAGTCCCTTTGAGGTGAATCACTCCAAGCGAGAATCACTCCAAGCGAGAATCAGATCAGCATGAAGCCAGGCATACAAGTTACAGCTTTAAATCTTCCATTGGTTAGTAGGGGCATACATCTCAGCAGTGGCATCCTGTGTTGCTGATAGCACCTTCAGAAAATGGATTTTCCTTGTGAATGCAGTAGGGGAAGAAAATGGTTGGGCCAGGCAAAAGCTACGGTCAGGCAAAGAATCATAGACACCGAGAGACAACACGACTGCTCAAGGTGCCCCTACTATAAAATTGGAGAAATCGAAAGATATATAGCTGCACCGGCAGCATATCTCTTCTTTCTCGTATCCAAAAATACAAGAAGGGCTTTTACACTCGCCAGAAATTCAGCTCTACCCTCGCCGGTCCTGGAAGGATTCTTTTAAAAAGTCCCATATGCCCAGAGACTTTGCGCCTGTTCATTGGGGGAGATAGGAAGCCCAGAGCACTTGTTCTTTAGATGTCCCTTTTATGAAGAGGCACAGAGTGAGACCATTGATCCCCTGCTGGTGAGGCTCTCTGACCTCCCGGAAAAGCAAAAATTTGACCTTTTCCTGTTAGGCAAAGATCAGAAGACGACCTGGATGGTCGCCAGATTCTGTGTACAGATCTGTAGGCGCAGACCATCCCCCAACCCAAACTAGTTCGTTAAGAAAATCCCCAAACTCGGTTCCATGGGTGACTGGGTCATCTCTCTGCGGTAGCTTATCTTAAAGTTTCAAGTGTCTATACGCTTATCACATTTATAAATTTTAAATTTATTGTTGTACATTGTTTTAAATATTTGTTTTCCTTCTGGGATTGTACCCCCAGGTGTGTTTTATAAGCTGGTCTCCGGCCGTAATAAATTATCTATCTATCTAGAGGAAGAAAATGTTACTCAGTGTTAGCTGAGATTCCTACATTGCAGCGGGTTGGACTAGATGACCCTTGGGTCCCTTCCGACGCTAAGATTCTATGATTCTTCTCTGTGTCCACTCTGGTCTTGCAGACAGTGTTGATTATCTCAGGCAGTCTCAAGTAATTTTTCTTCACATCTTACATGCACCTTAAGAAGCATCTAACAGTCTTGTCTGGAATTGTGTAGACTCCAGGATTTGAGATCAGTCCCGGAAAAGCTGTGAGCTCCCACTGGAGCAGAATCCTGTCTCTCTAATGCCACTAGCATTGCTGCTCTGGCCTGTGCTGAGTCAC
The DNA here is from genome assembly GCF_964234715.1 of Podarcis melisellensis. Taxonomy (NCBI): domain Eukaryota; kingdom Metazoa; phylum Chordata; class Lepidosauria; order Squamata; family Lacertidae; genus Podarcis; species Podarcis melisellensis. Next base: position 7,423,036 of record NC_138534.1, read on the forward strand.
AGTTTCTTTCCAGCTTCTCAGTTTTGACCTGCTCTAAAGAAACTTGCTGATCTCCTTGGGAGAGGCACAAGTGTTTTGGCTCTCAAAGGGTTCAGTTATTTTTGGAGAGAGACCAGCCCTCATTCAGAGGATTCCTGCTCTGTCCAAGTGAATGGGAGGCAGAGCCAAGCCCATCCAAATGCCAGTGAGCTCATGTTTGCAGGGAGAGGCGGGGATTCCCAACGGGAAGGTGAAAGCTGATTGCAGACAGAGGAAGGGTCTGCTTCAACAATCTTGGAGGAACAAAAGCTGCATTTCTTTGATGCCTGTGAAGTTGTTTTTGCAACACCTTTCACCCAAATTATTATCTTTCTAAAAAGTTACCAGCACCTGCTTTGTGACTCATCCTTTCTCCCAACCACTTCTTTTGCCGACTATGGTCCTGTCTACATTACTGATGTAAACCAGCTTCATGCCTTTTTGGCCATTAGGACTCGCCCCCAAGACACCTTGGGAATGGGAGACTTTGAAAGGACTAAAGATCAAGACAGAGAAAATGCATGGGACTCACAATTGCATCACCCAACTTTTAAAAATTGGATTTTGATTGGTTGGTTGAGGACAAACCACATGAGAAGGTGCATTGCTTCCATGCACTGCTTGTGAGCTTTCCTCCTTCTTCTTTGGCGATCACTTGTAGCCGAGTGAGATTGTCTTCCATGAACACGGTTTTAAAAGTGAGTCCGTAAGTGACTGTGGAGGCCAGTTCTGGATCCACACGTCCTTCCAGAGTGGGGACATATGTTTCTGGGCAGGAGTTGATCACAGTGAGGGTTTCCTAAGCATGCCTTCCTCTTAGCACATTTCTCCCTTTCGTCCTGAGTTCAAGCATCTTCCAAGCCCATGACACCTTTGGTAAAAGCTGTCCTCCAACTGGGGCGCTCGCAGGCCAGTGTTTCCCAGTTGTCAGTGTTTATACTACTTTTTTTTAGATTTGCCTCGAGAGAGTCTTTAAACCTCTTTTGTTGACCACCAGCTTTCCATTTTTAAGTTCGGAATAGAGGAGTTGCTTTGGCAGACGATAATCAGGCATCAGCACAACATGACCAGTCCAACGAAGCTGATGTTGAAGAATCATTGCTTTGACACTGGTGATCTTTGCTTCTTCCACTGCTTGTGAGCTTTCCAAGGGGCATTTGGCTGACTAATGTAGGAAAAAAACATCTAGGCCAGGACAGGGGGAGACCTTGGCCCTCCAGGTATTGCTGAACTACAACTTCCATCAGTCCCAGAAAGCATGGTTAATGGCCAGGGTGGATGGGATCTCCAGCAGCATCTGAAGGACCAAAGGTTCCCCACAACTGGTCTTGATGGACCCTCTGATAAGATCCAGCAAAACCATCCTTATTCCCACCTCACCCTCCAGTTTAGTCCTCCAGTTGATTCTCTGCTGTTTTGCTTTCTGTAATAACTGGTAATGATGCAGCGACAGTTGTCATGAAGGAGACAGAGGCTGTGTGGTGGGCTGGGCTAGATGGAAGCAATGGAGGTGACCTCTGCCTTTGAACATTGGAGTACATTCCATCCTCCATCCAGGCAAACCAGAGGCATTATTGTAGTCTGGTACCACTGAGCCTCTTGGGCTTGCCGATCGGAAGGTCAGCGGTTCAAATCCCCATAACGGGGTGAGCTCCCATTGCTCGGTCCCAGCTCCTGCCAGCCTAGCATTTCGAAAGCATGTCAAAGTGCAAGTAGATAAATAGGTACCACTCTGGCGGGAAGGTAAACAGCATTTCCGTTCGCTGCTTTGGTTTCGCCAGAAGCAGCTAAGTCATGCTGGCCACATGACCCAAAACAACTGCGGACAAACGCCGGCTCCCTCGGCCAGTAAAGCGAGATGAGCGTCGCAACCCCAGAGTCATTCATGACTGGACTTAACTGTCAGGGGTCCTTTCCCTTTCCCTTTACCTTACCACATTCCAGCCAGGAAGTATCACCTGTGCGTCCTCCTGTGCTGTGCTGCCCTTGGAAAAGGTGGTGGAGAGATTCTGCAGAGCTTCTCTTCTTCTGACGCTTCTGTTCTACATGCTGCTCGTAATGAGTGGGATTGTGTTGAATTGCACAAAGCCACATTCCCAGCCCCCCTCCCACAATGTCCCTGTCCTTAGGGATGCTGCAGGGATCTGCCCTTACCTCCCCTATGTGAAATGGATGGTGGTTGGGGTAGAGGTGATGATTTAGCCACTATTCCATCATAGCGATTAGAGCAGCTTCTAAAATAATTACAACTCCAACATAGCATAAAATCACGCTGGGCAGGTTAAAACAAAAATCGGGGCAGGGGGTGGGTTAATCCCTACTTCCCTCTGTGTAGCCATTCCAAAACTCGATCAGAACCTACAGTTACTGTTTTGCGAAAAAGACCACGAGTGGGGAATTGTTGGCACATGCTTCCAAGTAATGTGTAGTTTGGCTACCCCGAAACTTTGCGTACTCTCAGCTGGGGCTGGGCCTTTCGGAGCCGTGTCTGAAGGAGCGGAGAGATGTCCTCTGGCTGCTGTAAGTGCCTCTTTGCAGCTCCATCTTCCACCAAGCCCCTGACTTCCAGGCAGTGGTCAGATTTATTTTTAGAATGGCAGGGGCGGGGAGGGGTTTGCACTGTTGTGAATGTGACTTAGTATGGGGAGCTGATGTGGATCTCGGGCGCTGCAGAGCTATCATTACTGCTCTGCAGAGTTTTATTTATAGCTCTAGGAGGTTTCACCCACCAAAATTTGCTATGAAAAGGGAAAATGGGCCCCTGGTTAGAGGCCAGCGGAGTTACTGTGGATGGACCTCTCCTCCGTGTTAGAGAGGCAGGTAATTTAGGACAGGAGCCAGCAAACTTACTGCGCCTCTGGCCAGTGTCTCCAGCACCAATTGCGCGGAGGGCGGGGGAGCGCGTGCCCATACGCGTGCGCACACACTATTTCCCGCGCATTTCCAGGTCAGAGGAACACCGGGAATAGCTTGTGCGCATGTGCACTGGCCTCCTCTGACCCAGATGTGCACCAGAAATAACACCTGTGCATGCGCAAATGACTCTTGCGCATGCGCACAAGCTATTTCCGGTGCTCCTCCGACCCAGAAGTGGGCAGCCGCACAGCGCAGCACTGGTAAGAGCGGGCAGCAGGGGTTGCCGTGGGCTGGATAAACGAGTCCCCCGGGCCTTATCTGGCCCGCGGGCCTCAGTTTGGGGACCCCGATTTAGGACGTTGCCCGCCTCCACTGTCTCCATGCACGCACATGCAAACACACTAATACAAGCTGACAGACACAGCCAGCCTGTCCCTGTGGGAGAATACAGATCTTTGTATACATAGGAGGCAGTGGACTCCCTTTCCTTGGAGGTTTTAAAGCAGGGCTTGGATGGCCACCTGTCATGTACGATCTAGTTGAGATTCCTGAATTGCGGGGGGTTGAACTAGATAACCCTGCGGGTCCTTTCCAGCTCTACAATTCTATGAGGCTCCGTGTGTGTGTGTGTGACACGTAATGTGCATTAGCAGAGTTGTCATTTATTCTGGTTTAATCACCCAGGCTGTACTTTGAAGACTATTTTTTTATCCCAAAGACATTCATGTTTTATGCTTTATTAATAAATATGTAATCTGTATTTACATAGTACCTACGGCTAAGCACAGTACCTAAAGTGTTGAAGGACAGGCCCCTACCTACAGATTCATAATCTGAAAGCAAACTTTTAGCAGAAAATGGGTCAATGGAATGGGAAATCCTTCTGTAGAAGAATATCTGCATCCGTGTAAAGAGATTGTGAATCGCCTTAGCACAATGGCTGTCACTGCAGCAGGGTGGGTGGTCAGGGAAGGAAGGCAGACAGAGGTATTCTGCAGGTGCAAGAGCACAGGTGGGCAGAACATGGTCCAGCAGCCATATGCAAGCCCCAACTACATGTTATGTTCCCCCTCCTGTTGCTTCCTGAAGCTACTTCATCTTTCCATCCCATCAGAATCCCTTCCGTCCTGTTTGTTTCCTCCTGGTGCTCCTGGCTTTTAAAATTGTTTCCATGTAGTTTCAGAACAGTTTGAAGGGGGGCACGTTTTATTTTATTTCCGTTTTTCCTAGTTGTATGGCCCACCATCTAAGAACAAATTGGTAGGCTTCGAAGAAGACTAAAGTCACTTTTATGCATTTTCAAGAACAGTAGCTGTATTGGTGCATTGCCCAAAAACAGCAACTTCCACATACGGTGGACGCTCGGGTTGCAAACGTGATCCGTGCGGGATGCACATTCGCAACCCGCAGCGTCCACAACCCATAGCGGCGCGTCTGCGCACACACAGGTTGCTATTTGGTGCGTCTGTGCATGCGCAAAGCGCAATTTAGTGCTTCTGAGCATGCTCGACTGCCAAAACCCAGAAGTAACCCATCCCGGTACTTCTGGGTTTCAGCGATTTGCAACCTGAAAAAACGCAACCTGAAGCGTCCTTAACCCAAGGTATGACTGTACTTTTTTGAAAGAAACCCCATCCATCCCAGGATTGGGAATTCTAATTGGAGGTGACCAGACTGAAAATTGAAGAAGGGCCCTCTTTATTCTGGATTAGTTAATCCAGAACATTTTTGCCTTTGGCTCTGTCTGGCCAGTAGCAGCATGTGGACCTTGGCAGATCATCCCTGAGGGAATGTGGCCCTCAACAGCAACGAAAGAGGAAGAAACTGGCCCCTGGTAGTATCCCTATCATTGATCTATTTTCTGCCATAGATGTGGAGTTCTATGGAAGAATGCTGCTGCTTTGCTTGTAGAATTCATTCTCTACTGGTGCAGCTGTAAATAAACACTCTGGGTTCTCTCTCTCTCGCCTCCCAAGGAAAGACTTCCCTGAACTACTCCATGCTCAGGCTGTGCGCATGTGATGTGGAGGGAAGACATTTTATAACGATAACCGTTGTGGCATGCTCCATTTCCAGTACTTGGTGTTCCAGAGAGCTGCTCTTGGGGGCTATCGGCTTAAATAATTGAACCGTCTTAAAAGCACCTTTATATAGATCTCTGCCTATGGAGCAGGAGGCCTTGTGCTAGTTCTAATTTCAAAGTTCTCTTAATGCATCTATTTTTCAGGGCAGGAAAGGCTTACAGATCCTGCCTAGCACTCGAAAATGTGTGGGATACGTTGGGTCAACTTGTGTGTTGTTGCCGCATGCAATATTCATTCCATACTGGGAACACGCAAACCGTGAGGGGAACAGCCTATCCCGATCATAGCTGTCAACTTACAGATATGAAAATAAGGGACCAGTAGCCTCGAAAATAAGGGATCAGCAGCCAAAATAAGGGATCAACAATTACTTTGACAAAATACATATTTTGTTGCATGCAAATGGCTTTAGATACCTATTAGGTCCATAAATTACCATATAGCATATATTCAATACAAAAAACAGCAACAATTTGTTGTTGACAAAGGACAGCTGGACATAGAAAGGGCCCCATTACCTTCAGTAGCTTATTTAAGGGACATCATCAATAAGGGACAGCAGCAGGACATGGCGCTGGGATAAGGGACTGTCCCGCCAAATAAGGGACGCTTGACAGCTATGATCCTAATTTACCCATTACATTTAGATTCTGTCTTTCCTCTCAGGAGTTCAAGGCAATGTCCTCTCTCTTCCCCCTTTTATCCTAAAAAGAACTTTGCAAGGTAGGCCAGGCCAGCCTCACCCTCTCAGCTTGATGGCCAAATGGATATTTGATGGGGCTCTAACAAGTCTTAGTTAGGCAAAACTCTAGCCATGGCTGCTCTTATTTCCTCTTCGAGTTTTGTGTTCTTTTGGATGATTCAGGTTCGAATTTCAGCTCAGCTCTTGGCTCCCTGAGTGGTGGCAGGTAGGAGTTATTCTGTCTCAGCCTCAGGTCTGCATCTGTGGTCTTTAAAAAAAAATAAAAGGGAATGCACTTCACAGAGTTTCTTAATTAAAATGTTTTAAAAGGTAATTATTTTTAAGAGGCATCAGTGCGGAGAGCTGGGAAGAGGAAAGTCAGCTGCACCCTTTTCAACCAAATCTATCGGTTTCTGTGATTTCCCTGCTCAGCGTTGTGAATTTGAAACTGCACAAGTATGATTTTAAAAGGAATGACCTGCATGCATTGGCTGTTTTTATAGAGTGCCATGTTCAGTATTTATTGTGTTCCTTCCCTGCTCTACTAGGTGTTAAGTGGGAACTTCTTTCATTTGTGAGAGCCCCTGTTTTGTGTTTTTTAATCCAATGTGCCGTAAACAGTAATGAGGATGTGAAATATGCCTGGGTTCTCAATAATGTAGAACCAAACTCAACAGTGAACAAAATTGCTGAGGCAACACTAATGCCATGTTGGCGGGGGGAGCAACTAGGTGGCACAGAGGGGGATAGTTGGCATTGCCAGTAGCACTGGGGGGCATGCAGAGAGCACCATATGCCCTCCCATGCTGGAGAATAGGCACTCACATCCGAGTGTTGTTGTTGCTGCTGTTTTAAGCAAGGTGATTATTGCAGTGCCACGAGGTACTGGCACTACTACTACGTATTATTATTATTATTACTATTACTATTGCTATTATTTATATACCCTACATTTCCCCCTGACACTCAAGGCAGATAAAAATAGAAACAGCTAAAAAAAGGGGGGAATCATTAAAAAGCAATTAAACATTAATAAATTTAATGCATGGGTATCACCTGGTTCCTGCTTTCTTCTGTCTTAAAAAAAAGTGTATGTACATATATGTTGTTGTTGTTTGTGTGTGTGTGTGTGTGTGTGTTCCCAAACTTGGAGAGGGGTGCCCTTAACCAAATGGTGGGGGAACACTCTGGAGCAGGGGTCAGCAACCTTTTTCAGTTGTGGGCCGGTCTACTGTCCCCCAGACCTTGTGAGGGGCCGGACTATATTTTGGAAAAAAAAATGAATGAATTCCTATGCCCAGCAAATAACCCAGAGGTGTAAAAACATGCTGATTCCCAGACCGTCCATGGGCCAGATTTAGGAGGCAATTGGGCTGGATCTGGCTCCCGGGCCTTAGGTTGCCCTCGCCTGCTCTGGAGAAAGGAAACTGGTTGTTGTCGTCTGAAAGTTGAGGGGAGGGAAGCGAATACTTGATGTGAGGGAAGAGAGCATGTTCTCATCACTTCTGTGTGATGTCATAGGGAGGGAGGGCCCTACAATTAAGCAGAGTGAGGTCACCTCCCGCCTTAAGCACCAGATGTTGGAGGTCAGCTTCCTGGCAGCTCCTCCTGAGCCTCCCACCCCACCCCACCCCCGGCAGCCATTTCACTCCCTTAGAAGATGGGGGCTGCGTATGCAAAATGATGGTCAGTGCTGGGCCCTCTGACTAGCCCTGCTCTGCTGGTTGGAGTTGATGGAAGTTGGGAGTCCAGCACACCCCCAAGTTAGGGAAGGCCATTTTTTTAAAAATACAAAAACGAATGCCTTTCAGGTGCTACTAGAAGTTGCTTTTGCTGCCACATTTTTTTTTCCTGGATGAAGGCATACAAATTCAATAAATAATAATGAATAATAATATTTTTTATTTCACAAAATTTATATGCCACCTGATTGTAGGAAGAAAACCTCGAAGCAGTTTACAAAAAAAAAAAGATAAAAACAATAACATTGTCACTAAAAACATTACAGCCACGATTTTAAACATGCAGAAAGTTAAAACCGGAGTAGAACAGAGTGAAACAAAGTAAAACTCCTGCAGGCTTTCTAAACATCTGGGTAGACTTGTCTTTTTTATTTATTTATTTATTTATTTATTTATTTATTTATTTATTTATTTAAATAATATTTATTACTTTTAAAGCTTACAAGAAAAAAAGACAAGAAAAAAGACAAGAAAAAACAAAAGAGAGGAAAAAAACAATATAATACAATATATAAACAATACAAAATGCAACCTTAACACATTAAACTAAACAAAACAAGACAAGAACAGTTTAAAAACATACATCATACCATTTCAATACTCTATCTTTCATTCCCTTGTTTCATCGACCTCCTCTCACCTCCCTTTTTGTATTCCACTTCTGTTAATTGTTTCAGCAATTCCTTTCCATCTTTCTCTATTTTTTGTCATATAAATATCTTAACATATTTTTAACCTTATTTTCCATTAATGCTAAAGTACTTATTTATGCTTAACTCCTTATAACATTTCTACTAAAGCCATAAAATTTCATTCCAGCATTTTTCTAACACTCATTAATTTTACAGTATTTCTATATATAAACTTTAAACTTTTCCAATCTTCTTCCACCATCTCTTCTCCCTGGTCTCGGATTCTGCCAGTCATTTCCGTCAATTCCATATAGTTCATCAACCTGGAGATCTGTCCGAGGCTCTTAACTCTTTTCCAAGTCCCTTCTGTAGGTCTTCTTTATATTCTTTGATGCTGAAGAGCAGATCTCGGGGAGTCTCCGACCTAACAATGCTTTTATTCCTTCTCGACAGGTCAGCCAACTCTCCATAGTTAAAACTAAGGTCCATATAATATTTCAGGACATGTTTCAAAATTCCTCCAAATCCAAAGGCCCCCACAACTCCAATCACCTCCTGACCCAAATCGAGGTCCCAAAGGTCAGTAAATCCCTGCATGAAAGGATCTATCCAACTTTCCTTCTCCAGTCCGAGCTGGCCTCCGATCCTCAAAATGGGTAGACTTGTCAAGTTAAGAATGCCTTCAAGCAGGTGCCAACATGGCTTCTCCTAGAGGAGTTCTGATCAGTGCAGCACTTGTCCATTCCTTGCTTGGTGGTGTCCTCCCTTCACTTAACTGAACCCCATCAAATGTCTTTGCATTGCCCTAGCTCAGGCATGGGCAAACTTGGCCCTCCATATGTTTTGAGACTACAAGTTCCATCATCCCTGACCACTGGTCCTGTTAGCTAGGGATGATGGGAGTTGTAGTCCCAAAACATCTGGAGGGCTGAGTTTGCCTATGCCTTCCCTAGCTTGTTTTGATTTCGGTAACCATTTGGCGAACCAAATGAGTTCAATGCAAATTAAGTTTTGTAAATTTTTTGCCGTGAAACAGAAAAGCAAAAGCAAATTGAGGACACGGCCGTACCATGCATGCAGTTGCAGTTCAGCTTGAAACAGGAAGTGTGTGTGCAGCAGATCATTCCATGCCATGTTGCAAGGGGTTCCCTCTGTGGGGAGAAATGTGCCGCAAACACTACTATCACACACCCCCAGCTTGCTCATATGAACTGGCACAGCTTCAGATAGTTGCTGCATAGCTTGGAGCCATTGAATGTTTTTTTTTCCTGAACAGCCTCATTTAACCTCTGAACATAGGACTTCCTGTGTGTAGACATGGTCCTGAATGCTATCTATTCAAGTTCAAAGGACTGTAGATTTCCAGTACTTAACTCTTCTTGCTCAATCTTCTTCTACCTATAAGTGCACTTGTTCAGTGACTGGAATCTTTCAGGCTTGGCTCAGTCTTATTTCCATCAGATTTACCCCGCATGCATGAATGCATTAAAGATGATTGGCATAAGCAGGTCACTGAAATACTGCAAATGGGTCGTTGGAAAACAGGTGCATGTTTTTTTAAACAGATTTCCCTCCGGAAAGGATAAATCTGGATTACGTGGGAGAAGATATGGGTTGGCATTTTGTTGACAAGGGCATCGTGAAAAGCACTGATCTTTCCATAAACATCTGTGTGGAAGCACCTGATTTTTCCATCTTTGAGGGTCTTAGAAACCAATAGAAAAGATTGAACTTTTTGGGGTTAAATTGCACTATACGAAGGTGAACCTGCAGAGAGGTGGGCACATCAAACAGCCGGTTTTTGGTGCTGTTACAGGCAGCAGAGTAGGAGACAGGTCTGAGATGTGGAGCACCATCTACCAGGAAATCCTCGTGCAGGTCCAGGGCATGAGGCAGAGAGAGGGGGGGGCCAGGAAACAGACCCGGGTGGGGTGGGGTGTGGAACACCAACAAGTTGTTGGAAGGATAGAGCTGCGTGTGCCACAGGGCCTGTCCTGCATCTTCCTGAACTAGATTGCTGCCCATTGGTGGCTGGTGGGGCCCATTAGAATTGGTAGGATGAAGGCAGGCAGCAAAGTCCCTTTGGCGATCTTGCACTCATCCTACTGAAAGGATCAGGGGCTCTCATTTTTCCCCAGCTGGACTTCAGCAGGAGACTTTTCTGGTGGGTTATACCCTTCATTAATTGTTGTTGTCGTTTAGTCATGTCCGACTCTTTGTGACACCATGGACCAGAGCACGCCAGGCACTCCTGTCTTCCACTGCCTCCCGCAGTTTGGTCAAACTCATGCTGGTAGCTTCCAGAACACTGTCCAACCATCTCGTCCTCAGTCGTCCCCTTCTCCTTTTGCCCTCAGTCTTTCCCAATTAATTAGAAGGTGCCAATTTCCTTTCCCACCCTGGGCATTAAGATGTCTTGGGCTGGCCCTAAGTGGTCCTACATCTTTGTGTCCACATTTCCACAGGAAAACTGTCTTCCGGAGACCCACTACAGTGAAGCAGCAGTGCCTCTTCGAGCCAAGGATGGCAGGAATCATTCCGCATGTGATTGCCCAGTTGCTGGCAGTCCAAGTTCCCTTTGTCTCAGAACTTTCCTGGCAGGGGAATTCCTCTCCCCCCGCCTTGCTGCTGCCACCGCAGCCAAACTAACTGTTAAAACTACAAACACATATATTGGGGGCAAAACTAGGTTTTATTTCACCCGGGCCAAAGCCCCAGTTTCACACCTTTCCCCATGCGCATTTGCATGCATGCATGCGTGTGTGTGCGCGTGCACACACACACAGATTTTGAGCCTTAATGGTGCCCCTCTGGAGGCTTCACCCAGGGCAAAAAAAACTAGGCTAGGCCCCTACAGCTATGGCTCTGTATATATTTAATATAAAGATGTGGAGGAGGGAAGGAAGGAAGGAAGGAAGGAGGCTTTTGCCCAAAGGGAGTGCTTAGCCTACTGTTCCCCACAAGAGTGTTTTGAGTTGAGATGTGGGAGTAAACTGAGTGGTTTTTTCGAGGCAGGTAAGTGGTGGCCAGGAGCCAGGACTCCTGGGTTCTCTTTGGCCCTCTCTTGCAAGAGGTGGGGTGCTGTTAGGAATTCAGGGTATTTCTTAATACCAGGTCATACACCTTGTTCATCTAGCCCAGTATTGTGTACTCTGGCTGGAAGTGGCTATCCAGGGCACTTTGACATCTTCACCCATGACTACTCAGCATTTTTAACTAGAGATGTTGTTGTTGTTTAGTCGTTTAGTCGTCTCCGACTCTTTGTGACCCCATGGACCAGAGCACACCAGGCACTCCTGTCTTCCACTGCCTCCCGCAGTTTGGTCAAACTCATGCTGGTAGCTTCGAGAACACTGTCCAACCATCTCGTCCTCTGTCATCCCCTTCTCCTTGTGCCCTCCATCTTTCCCAACATCAGGGTCTTTTCCAGGGAGTCTTCTCTTCTCATGAGGTGGCCAAAGTATTGGAGCCTCAGCTTCAGGATCTGTCCTTCCAGTGAGCTTCTGGCTGTGGACAGTTTTGAAGAAAAAGCTGGGCAGACCATTGCTGAAGATGTATTTAGGTCAGGGCTGAGCCAGCTGTGCCAGCAACTCAAGAGAGGTTGTGATACGGTTTTAATATGTGTTCCCTAGCATAGTGGTGCATTTCGGCAATTTTTATTATTATTATTTTTAAAAAATGTTTTAATTAATTTTATTAAGTACAAATTAGAAAATCTATAAATATAGATTGGAAATGGCTGTGTATAGTGAAGACTTATCAACTTTTAAAATTTTTCACTTTTGATTTTTCTTCTACTTCTTTATATTTTCTTTGTTCTTTTTTCTGATATCTTACCTTTTATCTCACTTCTTTATTGTGAATAGCATTTTATAAATAACTGTAAATATGAAAAGAGACAAAATATTCTCTAATTTTTTTCTTGGTTACATGTATTTTCTTTTTCTGTTGTATTTTCCTTTTTTTGTAAATATGTATGTTTTTCTAATTTTTCATTTCGGCAATTTTAGACTTTGGACTTAATGGTCTTATTGAAAGGGAACTCTCTAAATGGCATTACTTAAGAACGCTTTCACTATGACACCCGTATTTTGACAATAGGAAAGAAGACCACTGCTGAGGTCTCATAGGGCACTCCCAAGCTGTTGCTGTTTTCGGGTAGAATTCGACCCGTAGCAGAAAATTCTGGTTGTGCAATTAAAGTTGATTTAGCAACAAGCTTACTTCCTCCCCACCCACCCAAAAAAGGGCCTTTGGTGAAAGGGAAAGTGGTGGGGGAAATTCACTGTACATTTGCCTGGCGCGTGACATCGTCTAAACCTCCCCAGAAAACAAATCAGAATGAAGGCTCGCTAAATGGCTGACATCATCTAACCTTCCCACAAACATATCAGGATGAATGCTCAATAAGCAGGTCATCTGGAAATGACCACAGAAAGGGAGTTTTTTCAGGGGGAGGAAACTGGGCCAAGCTGTATGTTAACCCTGTTTCTAGAACGAGATACCAAGTGAGCAGAATAGGGGCATATCCTTGGCCAGAGAACAGAGATGCCATTAATGTACCAAGCCAGTCCGGGGGGGGGGGGGTCCAGTTTTGCCACTAGAGAAGAAACGAGAAATGCCACCATACCCTGCCACTGCTGCTGCTGCCATCGCCGCCACCCTCATGAAATGCCTGTAGATATGATCAAAGCCAAAAGCAGGTTTGCATGTACTAAAATAAAGAAATAAGATGTGTTAAGGTATCCTGGCGTATGCCATAGGTAAAGGTAAAGGGACCCCTGACCATTAGGTCCAGTCGTGACCGACTCTGGGGTTGCGACGCAAATCTCGCTTTATTGGCTGAGGGAGCCAGCGTACAGCTTCCAGGTCATGTGGCCAGCATGACTAAGCCGCTTCTGGCGAACCAAAGCAGCACACGGAAACGCCGTTTACCTTCCCGCCGGAGCGGTACCTATTTATCTACTTGCACTTTGACGTGCTTTCGAACTGCTAGGTTGGCAGGAGCAAGGACCGAGCAAGGGGAGCTCACCCCGTTGCGGGGATTCGAACCGCCAACCTTCTGATCAGCAATTCCTAGGCTTTGTGGTTTAACCCACAGTGCCAACCGCGTCCCTGGGAAATGGCTGCAGATATGATCAAAGCCAAAAGCAGGTTTGTGTGTACTAAAATAAAGAAATAAGATGTGTTAAGGTATCCTGGTATGCCGTGGAAAGCCGGATTTTGCAGCCTCTATCAATCATGGCATTTTTTTTGCATTTGCTTAGTTTGCATAATGTTGCTCCATTTCTGCCTAGCCCTTGAGGAGGAGCAATGAGATATGCGAGGCACTGAAATGTCTCTTCTGGCTTTAGATTTCACCCAGAGGACATCCCAAGCTGCACATTACGATCACAAGGACTAGAAACTTGCCTGAATCTGGAGCCTTTGGAGTGCAACATTCGACTGCTGAGTTATGGCCTCAAGAAAAGGATAGCCTGAAAGTTTGCAGACCACAACTCAAGGCCTGTTTCATTTATTCTTTTCTTTGCATGATGTGCCTACTATGTTATCATGTGAATTGATCTATGGCATAACCTTTCCTGTACCCCTCCTGCCCGATGGGCATGAAAAACAGAGACACTTCGGCTGGCTGCTTTCATTTCTCTCTGGCTTTGAGTGCCCACTGGTGGTTTGGGTTTGCATGGTGCTTCTCATTGTTTTAAATTCTAAGCAACTTCTTGAACCCTGATTCCAGCCTTGCTATACAAGAGCTGGGAAATCCAGTTTTCTTTTTTCTTAAGAACAGCCTTCCCTGCTCCCCTTCCCCCCCCCCACCTAAATTGGCCACCCTCTGAAATTACTATTCGTAGCACAGTGGGTGTGGGAGGGACATAATTGTATCTTTTTGCAGATCTTCTGCATCTCTTATAGTTTGGCCTCTTGAGTATTTTGCCTTTGCTCACTGCCACTGTGGCACTTAATCCAGCACCAATAACTGATACAGTGGCAGACCTTGGCGCCTCGAATTTCAGTGGCGCCCTGTATCCACCCTCCCACCAACCTCTCGCCTTTCATTGGGCATCATAGCTGTGGCGCCTGCTGCAGTACCCCAGAAGCTCTGCGCCCAATGTGTCCGCACTGGTCGCGCTCCCCTGAATCTGCCTTTGGTTGATATTTCTGCAAGCAGAGAACGGGGAAGAGCCTCTTTCCTGATTGCAGCAACTCCTCCTTCGATCGGAATAAGCCTATGGAAATAAACAACAGAACACGAGCATCTTCTTGTCTGAGCAATTTCGCTGCCCAAGAGAACTTGAAATATACACAAAGAACGAGACGTTCCTGAATGGTAGAACATTCCCAAAAGAGGCCACTTTGCCATGTCTACCAGTGCACATGAATGTTTTCAGTTGTTTGAGGTCTTATTATTCAAGGTCCACAGGAGCACTGGTCTGTATAAGGATAAGCACATGGCCTTTCGTGTACTACCACCCCAACACAAACTGATTTTTTTCTTAAGCTTTTAACATCCTTTCCCTAGACGTTTCAGCCATGGCAAAATGAAGTGTGCAATATAATCACTGCCTGTGTACATTTTTAAAGTACCTTTAAAGTACCACCTCCATCGTTCAGCCCGGACACTGAGGTCCAGCTCCGAGGGCCTTTTGGCGATTCCCTCACTGCGAGAAGCCAAGTTACAGGGAACCAGGCAGTTCCAGCGAGTCCTTGGACATTGCCTTATGGCTAGCCTGATCGTTGGTCCATTGGGCTTAGCGCTGTCCACACTGACTGGCAACAGCTCTCCAGGATCTCACACATGAGTTTCCCCACCACTTTTAGGTGCTGGGGCTTGAACCCGGGGTGTTCTGCTTGCAAGCATGTCTTCCGCCACAGAGCCACCTTCGCCTGTTTCCAGCACTCCTGGATCAGACCAAAACTTCCTCTAGTCCAGCATCTTGCTTCTCACGTGCAGGGAGGGCTGGGAAAGATGTCTGTCTGAGAACAAAAAAGAAGAAAACCCAGCAAACTAAAAGAAGTGTTAAAAAAGAGAGAGAAAGTAAAGCAGATCAGGTAAAAAAAAATTATAGTGGCTTAAAAGGTCTGTAGGGTGACGCTGTGGGTTAAACCACAGAGCCTAGGACTTGCTGATCAGAAGGTCGGCGGTTTGAATCCCCGCAACGGGGTGAGCTCCCGTTGCTCAGTCCCTGCTCCTGCCAACCTAGCAGTTCGAAAGCACGTCAACGTGCAAGTAGATAAATAGGTATCGCTCCGGCGGGAAGGTAAATGGCATTTCTGTGCGCTGCTCTGGTTCGCCAGAAGCGGCTTAGTCATGCTTGACACATGACCCGGAAGCTGTACGCCGGCTCCCTAGGCCAATAAAGCGAGATGAGCGCCGCAACCCCAGAGTTGGCCACGACTGGATCTAATGGTCAGGGGTCCCTTTACCTTTACCTAAAAGGTCTGTAAACCTTGGGATGCTAAAAGGAAAGGAAGAAGAAAGGTGTTCAGCTGGCACTCTAGTTAAACATCAAACTTGGTTTTTCCCAGGGAGAGTATGCCAAACGCATCACCGCCAAGAAGATGCTCTCTCTGGTTGCCTTTACCCCCAGATGATGGGGAGTTTGGGATGGATGAAGACAGTCCAGCAAGCACCTGAGTCCTAAGCTGGGTACTCATGAGAAGGTGGATGAGCCTGACCTCTCTGTCTCCCCTACTTGTGAGTAAATTTAGTGAACCTGGTGCATCTCTGCTTGCTGCCTTATCCCTGTCTTCTTGTCTCTCTTGTCTGTCTCTGGTGTGCACCTGGGGTGCTTGCAGGAGCAAATAAGAGATGTGGGAGGGAAGGAGGGAGAGAGAGGGAGCTGCTGTAGAGAGGTTTTGGTGCCTAGTGCTGCAGGAAGGAGACCTGGCCCCAGCAGCAGACTGTGTGCAAGGAAAGGAAGGAAGCTAGCTCTCTGCTTGTCTGGCTCAGAAGTCAGAGAAGCTGCAGCTGGTCCCCCTTTTTGGCAGCCTGCTGGAGATGGCAGCCGCTGTGGTCCTGCAGAAAACAGAAAACAGAGCTCAGTCATGGGCAGCAAGAACCAAGAGCGATGACCTCAGCAGCTCTTGCCTGTCAGAACTGATATGTGTTGGCATCTTTGTCCTGGGGGCTCTTGGCTGTCTGTGCATAAGCTCCCTTGGTTCCTTCTGCAATGTGCACCAAAATAGTGCTGGGCTCTTTTAGAGGAGATGCCCCCAGCTCTGAAAATGGGGGCATTTGATGCTGATGGATGGCCTCAGGGGGAAGGATCCAGAGGGGATAAGGGACTGCTCCCCAGTCTCTCAACCCTTGGCTTGCCACAAGGGTGTTCATGTGCTCCCAACCCCCAACCTTTCCTTCTTGTAGTGGGTGGCGCTGTGGTCTAAAACACAGAGCCTTTTGGGCTTGCCGATCAGAAGGTTGGCGGTTCGAATCCCCACGACAGGGTGAGCTCCCGTTGTTCGGTCCCAGCTCCTGCCAACGTAGCAGTTCCAAAGCACGTCAGAGGGCAAGTAGATAAATAGGTACTGCTCCAGCGGGAAGGTGAACGGCATTTCCGTGCACTTTTCTTGTTCACCAGAAGTGGCTTAGTAATGCTGGCCACATGACCCTGAAAGCTGACAAACACCGGCTCCCTCGGCCTATAGAGTGAGATGAGTGCCGCAACCCCAGAGTCCGTGACTGGACCTAATGGCTAGGGGTACCTTTACCTTTATTGCGTTGTTAAAGATGTCAGCTTTACTTTGTGAACTTCCTTACATCTGCTGTTTTCTATTTGCATAGCTTGGAAAAAATACACTGTATATCGTAAAAACTATATTTCCCATCCGTAACAACTCCGTTACCCAAGCGGTATTTCAAATATAATAATATTTGCATAAATCGGCAATGCATTTCCAAAATAAAAGGCAGAGTAAATATATTCAGTAAGTTTCATCAGGGCTGGTACGACTTGCACGCCTGTAATTTTCAATTGTAGTTTTAGCTTTACTGTAATCGGTTATACAATGGTTTAATAGTAACATGAATAAGGCATATTTATTACTATAATTTAGACTGCAAAGCATGTATACTATACTAAGGAGTGAGACAAATTGAACTCAACTTACCTTTGAGTTAACCTGTGTTCGATTCCCTCTGCAGACTGCATGGTTTAATAGATAATTTGTATTGAGTTAACAATTTTTTTGCAAGATTAGTAAATTCATATTACAGTGGTAGCTCAGGTTACAGACGCTTCAGGTTACAGACTCTGCTAACCCAGAAATAGTACCTCGGGTTAAGAACTTTGCTTGAGGATGAGAACAGAAATTGCGTGGCGGTGGCGTGGCAGCAGCGGGAGGCCCCATTAGCTAAAGTGGTACCTCAGGTTAAGAACAGTTTCAGGTTAAGAACAGACCTCCAGAATGAATTAAGTTCTTAACCTGAGGTACCACTGTACTACAAATTCAGTATCGATGCAGAAGAAGTGATAGAATTTGGTCTCAAGTATTTTATGGTCTTTTGGAAAGGCAGACAATTAAGTAATGAAGGCAGTAGTGGCTTAAAAAATAGTAAAAGTTCTCTCAAAATGATACAAAATGCAGACAATCATGGATTCATGGCTGGGAGACATTAGGCAGGCTGCTCTCCTTAGGTTTTCTGGGAGCAGCTCAGTTGTGCAAAACCCTGGGGAGGAGGAAAGGTCTTTTTGCAGGCTTCTCACCCAGTAGACCTGCCCTTAATTGCTTGAGCCTCCTCTACAAAAGGTAACTCCCAGAACCAGAGAGTTTGGAAGGATGTAATTAACAGCTGCATCTGAATAAAAATTGTGCTTGAATCTTTTCATTCGCCTTGTACTTGGTGTTGCTGGGGAATCCGAAGATGCCAGAAAAATCAGTGCAATTTTGAAATCAGTAGTTAAAACCAGTCCAGTATTGAAAGGTCCAGCCGGCCACTTTGATTCAAAATGGCATCCAGTGGTATCCAAACATAGACAGAAACCTGCTCCTTGAACCATCATGCAATTTATTTATTTTGCTACGTGTATCTTTGAGAGGGGTCTATATGCATACTGAGCAGACACACAGCTTTCCAAAATGCATAGTAGGTACAAAACTCCAATAATCCTTTTTTATTTCTAGAAAGACCACACTGGGAGGGGGAAATAAAATGGCAGAAGAGGAGGGATTGCTTAACCTTTTTCTTGCTTATCTCTTCTCTGCTAATTTTATTTTATTATTTTATTTTTATGACATTTTTACACTGCTTTTATTTTTAAGAAAAAAACCCTCAAAGCGGTTTATTTTTCTTGTGAAATTTTGTGCACCTTCCCCCAATTTTGCTCCCGAGGCAACAACCCCACGCTACGCTACAACTCTCCTCCAAATTTTATTTCTCCCCGCTGCTTCTCCCTACCTCGCGGTGCTTCTAAATGCACATTTACGATCAGGGGCAGTATTTCAATATAAGTAGGAAAACGAGAGTACCCCAAAACATTGTTTTAGGGGAAAAAAGCACTGTTTACGGTCATGCATTCTGTGTATTTAGGTTTATGCCGAAACAACGTGAAAACGTGTTTGCAAACGTGTGTCTTAGACAGAGGCACTTTTGGAGAATGGGGTTTGTTTCTTTTGAGTGTACACTTTGTACCACACCTGGCTTTGTGTGATGTGAAAATTAGCCAGGCGTTCCATACCAGGAGGGTTTCATTAGGTCCCCACTTGCAGTCTGAGAATAATGAGCAATATACACACATACACAACCCTGCCTTTTTAAAATGCTGCCCTTATTGGTGTCCTAGATTTCTCAGTGGAGAAATCCATTGAGTCGGAAGAGACGCAGTGGGGTGAGGCATCTCTGGCAAAACGTCTTCCCAAATGTTTCATGAAAGCATATAAGATTTGACAGCCTCCCTAGGGCAGCGCGTTACATCGCTGAACCACTCATCCAAATGACACACCCACCCCTTCCAGATCTGTTGGTGCTAAAGATAGCCAGCATTGAATTGTAGCTGTGTTGTAGCAGCAGCGCCTGTTCACCATTCAACCTTTCTTCTCACTTCAGATCTAGAGAGGACTGTGCAGAAATCAGGAGATATGTATATATGGTTTATGTAGCTGTAACCAAACCATCGAGCAAATCTGTGCATCTCCAGATTTTTGGGCCATGATTAGGAGGGCGAAGGACTCCCTACCGCTGCAGCTGAAATACGATGGCTTAAATTGAATCTTGCCTCTGCTGTAGGAAGATCTCGGTGGTCTTCAACAAGCCCCTCTCCCCCTCCCTGCCCCACTTACAGTAGCTGGAAAATCTTCACTGCCCCTCTTGCCTTGTAAGGTTTACACCATGGGTAGGCAACCTAAGGCTTGGGGGCCGGATCTGGCCCAATTGCCTTCTCAATGCGGCCCACGGACAGTCCAGGAATCAGAGTGTTTTTACAGGAGTAGAATGTGTCCTTTTATTTAAAATGCATCTCTGGGTTATTTGTGGGGCCTGCCTGGTGTTTTTACAGGAGTAGAATGTGTCCTTTTATTTAAAATGCACCTCTGGGTTATTTGTGGGGCATAGGAATTTGTTCATTCCCCCCCCCCAAAAAAAATATAGTCCAGCCCTCCACAAGGCCTGCTGAAAAAGTTTGCTGCCCCCTGGTTAACACCAAGCTGAATTTGCGGGAAATATTCCCTAAGTGCTCTGCAAATGCTAGGTGCCACTAATGAGAGCACTGGAAGTGGTCTCTGAGAGAGGCATTGCTCTTGCACACGTTTTCTGTTTTGTCCCACTGCCACCTCTGGCCAAAGGGTTTTTAATTAATGCAAAAGCCCGTTTAACAGATGCACAAGTGGGGCAGGCGTAAGCAGCAGATAACGCTCTCTCTTCTAAACCACCTTCAGCTAGAAGGAGGAGAATATCCCCCAGTTCCCCTCTCTTCATCTTAAGATGCCTGCAAGGTTTCTGGCTGATGGTGCCCTCTGGGTGCATTGGCAAGAGGGCAGCCCCTGAGTTTCCCGTCAGAACACCTCTGAGCGAAGCCTTAGCCAGCCCCGTCGCAACCCGACGGGAACCTCTTTTCAGTGCTCAGCAGGATTAGGGGGCCTATGTAGAACTGGGGCACCGAGGCACAATGCTCCCATAAGCTCCTTACTCTCTTTCTAAATTGCTGTCAGAGCAGAATACATTAACGGGGGTGGCTGTCATCAGAATAGCAAAATCCGGGGTGGGTGGGTGTGCATTGCCTGCTGATTAATCCAGAGCAGGTCTCCTGATTCCGTGCCTCTTAATTCAAATAGTGTTGTTAGGCAAAGATCTCTCTTTCTCTCTCTCTCTTCCCACCCCGCCAACTCCTGCCAGGAACTGTGTACAAGTGTGCAAAGCTATCGCTGGCATATTAAAAGGAACGGCAGAAGATAGCTTGAGCTTCAAAGCAGCAGCTCAGAAAGTCTGACACGGGAGAATGGCTTTTTTTTTTTTTTTTTGCAGATCAATGGGGAGAGGGTACAGGAGGGAGATGTTTCAGCCTCGCAGAAGACGGAGGACGGGTTGAGGAGGGGTTGAGGAGGGGTTAAAGGCTGCGTGTTCTGGGTGTTGGCGGCCAAGACCAGATTAAGGAAAGTAGGGCAGGCTAGTGAACTCTGTATTGTGGAGTGGTTTTACAGAGCAGGAGACTTGTGATGGAGCTATATGGTGTAGATGCTTTATCTATGTGTCTCCCCCTCCCCGCAAAAAAAGCCCTCATTGACCCACTTCCAAATTGGGTGTAAGCTATCCTGCAGCTGAGAATTTGAGAGAGGTTGGGAAATATTGTCTGCTGTGCCCTTGGACTAGTCTCTTAAAGTCAGACATGCCCTCTCAAAAATATATCACATTTATTTATACATACATACATACATACATACATACGCTGCCTTTTTCCCTGACAAGGACTCGAGGCAAGCTTATGCGTAAACATGGAAAAAGCCCCAATAATGTAAAAGCAATTGAACATGGACAGAATCAAAACTATATATAAGATCTGTTAAAAGCATACAGACAATCACAACAAAAAACGCACAGTGCCAGCATGGGTGCGCGCACGCACACACACACACACACACACACACACATATAATTTTCAGATTTTGAAATTTACAATCGTCAAGCAACCACAACAAAAAGAGAAATCCATAAATTCCCATGGACTTCCCTCCTCCCTTTTGTGGGTCCTTATATTAACTTTTTTTCCTCCTACGTCTTCTCTATTAATCCAATTCTATTAGATTTGCATTACAACTATAGTCCAACACATAAGTATTTCTGTTTAACTGACCAATTGCCTTGCTGATATCTCGGTTCTTCTCCCCCCAAAAAATAAATCCTGGCTATGCCCAGGGATAGCTGACATTTCATTAAAAGCAGTCGATTCCCAAAAGCCTGTTGGAATGAGAAGGTCTTCAGCTGCTGGTGTGGAAAGAGAACAAGGAGGGAGCCAGTCTGGCTTCTCTGGGAAGGGAGTTCTAAAGTTGTCTGGGAGGAGCCACCACCAAGAAGGCAACCATCAAGTGGTGGCAGCCGCCACTAAGACGGCCCTCTCCCATGTCCCCCCCAAGCATGGTAGGACTGAGAGAAGACCTCAGAAACCGGGCAGGTTCATATGAGAAAATAACATATTTCAGGTAGCTTGGACCTAAGTGATATAGGTCAATTTGGGCATTGGCAGCCAAATCTGAGCTCTCTAGTGTTGCATAGTATACACTAGTGGCCAAAATTGTGGAAAGCTTTTGTAAAAAAGTGTGCTTCTGAGGTTTGATGGCTCATAACACCACTTTTTTTGCAGTAGTAATACCATAAAATTACATATCAATGGAAGGATAATTTGATGAAGAATGTAATGGAACAAAGTTTGTTCAACTATCTGTATTCTATCAAAAGTTATAGCCAAATAACCAGAAAAGGGAAACACAACTTGCTTAGATTGATATGCAGTAGCTTTCCGTCTTTTCAATGTAGCCAATGAGCAAGAGTGTTTAGAGAACCAATCAGGTGTCGAAGAGCCATCAAACCTCAGAAAGACACTTTTCCCAAAAGGTTTCCACAATTTTGGCCACTAGTGTAGTAGAGGAAGGTCCGTAGCAGTAGCATGAAAGAGGAGGTGGCAGATTTGCATGAAATGTGCATATATTTTACATTTTGAAAACAACTGCTGTAGTTTAAATCATAAGACAGTACATCCCTTCATAGTGGCAGTGGCAGACTTTGGGCTTTATAATTCCAGCGGTGCCCTGAGTGCTGCCAAAATACAGCAATTTCAGATGGACGACCGTCTTCTGACAGTCCTTCAGGTACAGTGGTTTTCAACCAGTGTGCCATGGCACCCTGGGGTGCCTTGAATTATGGTCAGGGGTGCCACACTCAACACTGGCCTCTGTCCATCTTTCCTTCCCTCCCTTCTCTAATGCCCTCTTGAGTCTCCCCAGGTAAGGTGCTGGCCTCCCCAGGTAAGGTGCTGGCCTCACGTCCACCTTTGTCCAGTTTCCGCTGGGCCACTAAGGCTGGGGGCATCCTCTGCCCAGGCCCCTGTGGGGTGACATGTGGAGGCACCTCTCTCTCGTCCTGATCTAGCCACTGTGATCCACGCAACGGTCACCTCCAGACTTGATTATTGTACCTCACTCTACGTGGGGCTGCCCTTGAGACTGACCCAGAAACTCTAGCAGGTGCAGAATGCCACGGCGAGACTCCTTACAGGGTCCTCGCTGCGGGATCACATTCACCCGGTGCTATACCAGCTGCACTGGCTCCCGGTGGAGTACAGGATCAGGTTTAAGGTGCTGGTCTTAACCTTTAAAGCCCTATGCGGCCTAGGACCCATGTATCTACGGGACCGCCTCTCCTGGTATGTCCCACGGAGGACCGTCTTCAAACAAAAACATCTTGGAGGTCCCAGGCCACAGGGAGGTTAGGCTGGCCTCAACCAGAGCCATGGCTTTTTCAGCTGTGGCCCCGATCTGGTGGAACGCTCTGTCACAAGAGACTAGGGCCCTGTGGGACTTGACATCTTTCCGCAGGGCCTGCAAGACTGAGCTGTTCCACCAGGCCTTTGGCCAAGGCACAGTCTGACCCCCTCCTTTGGTAATCCTCACAGAACTCTAGCCCAATGGTTGCCATTAATTTGATTTTGAATTGATTTTAGAAGGAATTGATTTTAGAATGCTGTGTTACTTTTATTGTTGATAGCCGTTCTGAGCCCAGCTTTGGATGGGGAGGATGGGAGATTAATAATAATAATAATAATAATAATAATAATAATAATAATAATTAGGGGTGCGGGGGCAACTCAGAGATCGGGTTGTGTGTGTGTGGCAGCTGCTGCCCAGAGGACTCCCAAGGAGAGGGGAGAGGGCTGGGGAAACACCCCACAAGGGAAAGTGCTGGAAAAAGGGTGAGAGGCTGCCAGCTCTGCAGGCAAGGGGTGACAAAACTGGGTTCCCATAGGGTTGCCACGGAAAGAATGGAGTTGGTCAAGGGAGCCATGGTCTCAAAAAGGTTGAAAACCTCCGAGATAGAGGATTGTAAACTAGGATGCTGTTTCTCTCTCTCTCTCTCTCTCTCTCTCTCTCTCTCTCTCTCTCTCTCTCTCACACACACACACACACACACACACACACACACCCATCTCTCTGTGTCCTTCTCACACTGAGACACCAGACCACCACTGCAAGGTTTCTATTCCCAGTGATATTTAACGGCAGGTCGCTGCTATTGCTCTTTAACCCTGTTTGGTTTGTTGGGCCATGTGCTGCTGCGGCAAGTAAGGGGAGAGCATTGCAGTGTCTTTTCTAAATGTAGGGCTCTCCTTGGCAGCAGCCTGGCTGTGTCTAGACAGCCCCACCCCCACAGTTAGCCCTCTCCCATTCATTTCTGATGGGGATGTCTGGCTGAAGTGAACACACAGCTGGCCTGTGGGGATTGAGGGGCCACTGGAAGCTCTTTCATCTTCCTTTTGATTTCCCTTCGGCCATTATTTCCTCTCCCCTCCAGTTCCCTCTCCTCTTCCGCAGGTACATAAAACTTACTGGCGACCTCGGCCAGCTCCCTGTACTCATCTGACACAAAAGCCCACCTCCAAATTCAGGGAGGAGATTCCCCTCCTTTGGAAAATAAAACCAGACCTTTCGAGCGGAAGGAGTCTTGCCGCTTCACAAAGCACACAGCCCTTTCCAGAATTAATCATTGTGGCGCTGGGTTCAATGATGGAAACCTCTCTGAACCCGGTTTCGGCTGGGGAGGGCGGGATATAAATAAAATTATTTTTTTATTATTATTGGACATTTGGGGTACCTACCCTTTCTTCCGAGGAACATGGGGGCTGCCTCCCCCTTTTATTCTCGCAACAACCTTGCAAGGTAGGCCGGACTGAAGAAAGGCGAGTGGTCCAAGGCCATGCTGGGATCCGCACCACGGCTAAACCGGGATTTGAACTCAGGGTCAGTGTTCTGCTTCTGCTATCTGAGGAAGCCTACCTCTGAATGCCAGTGGTGGGAATCCCAAGTGGGGAGAGCACTGATGCGTTCAGGTCCTACTCACAGGCTTCCCATAAGCCAGTGGTGCCCAAACTTTTTTTCAGAGAGGGCCAGATTTGATGAAGTGAACATGTGTGAGGGCTGACCAAGGTTGGTAAGCTTTTTTTAGGATAGAAGGATAGAAGTTGCTGAGCTTTTCTTTTTTAGGATTTTACGCCAGGACATATACTGCCACAGGTCCCGGGTTAAATTGACCGGTGGGCCAGATTAGGCCCCCAAACAGACTTTGGACATGCCTGCCATAAGCCACTCTGAGAACAGGATGCTGGGCTGCCATAGCCTTTTGCCTGATCCCGCAGAGCTCTTCTTAGGTGCAATACAGTATTGACTGCACTGGACCATTGTCACAGTCTGGTTCATGGGCGATCAAAGTCCCGGCTGGGGACGTCGGGACTGGGGGCAAGATGGCGGGGTGGGAGCAGGAACAGGAGTCCAGAAGTCAGGAAGCCAAGAGTCCGAGGGTCAGAGAACCAGGAGTCAGGAAGCAAGGAGTCATGAAGTCAGGGGTCCAAGGATCAAGAAGTCAAGGGACCAAATACAGCAAGGCAGGAAGCGTGTTGCTGTGGCAAAGAGCCGAAGGGAAAATGCTGACTTTATATCCCTTCCCAGCTCTTGCCACCAGGTGCTGTGAGTTACCAATCGGCCTCACCTGTGCAACTGCGCCTTGCCTCTCCAGAACAAACTTAGGAAGGCCCCAGTCCTGGTCACAGGGCCTGGCTCCTGCATGCACACCTGACAACCATGCAATGGAGAGTTGATCACCAGTCCCTTCTTGTGTGACAGGCAATAATTATACACCAGGGTTTCCCAAACTTGTGTCTCCAGCTGGTTTTGGACTACAATTCCCATCATCCCTGACCACTGGTCCTGCTAGCTAGGGATGATGGGAGTTGTAGTCCAAAAACAGCTGGGAGACCCAAGTTTGGGAAGCCCTGTTATACGCCATGAAGAGTCCTGGTTGTTATGGCAGCATTGGTGGAAGCATTCAGAGCCCGCTGGCCTTCACCAGAAAACTGAGCACTATCCTCTCCTCAGCACATCTGCCAGTTCTGGGTCTTCATCACTGTTTCTCACTGTGCAAGGGAGGATTTCCCTAAGAATCAGTGCACAGTTGAGAGGGGAAACATGAGCTTCTCAGATCCCATGCGCCCTCTATTGGAAAAGTTCAAGAGTGCCAAGCGGGGATTTTTGGTTGTGGGTGAAACATTAGTAGAACTGAAAGAAAATATAAAACATATATATTTAGACAAGATTTTGGCAGGGTAGTTATTTGGGGATCAGTCTCCTTGTTCCATTTTGCTTTTAAAATGGCTTTGTTGTGTGTTGATGTATATTTAAACTGAAGGGGTTTATAGGTGCATCTACTACAGTGGAATGGGACGTGGATGGCGCTGTGGGTTAAACCACAGAGCCTAGGACTTGCCGATCAGAAGGTCGGCAGTTCGAATCCCCACAACGGGGTGAGCTCCCGTTACTCGGTCCCAGTTCCTGCCAACCTAGCAGTTCGAAAGCACATCAAAGTGCAAGTAGATAAATAGGGACCGCTCCGGCGGGAAGGTAAATGGCGTTTCCGTGCGCTTCTCTGGTTCAGCAAAGCGGTTTAGTCATGCTGGCCACATGAACTGGAAGTTATACACTGGCTCCCTCAGCCAGTAAAGCGGGATGAGCGCTGCAACCCCAGAGTCGGTCACCACTGGACCTAATGGTCAGGGGTCCCTTTACCTTTACTACAGTGGAACCTCTATTTTGCAACCATAATCTGTTCTGGAGGTCTGTCTGGAGGTTGAAACGGGTCTCTGGGAGAGGTGCCGTTGTGCGCAGGCACGGGTGGCGGTTGCCCGCTTCTGCGTATGTACAAAGGGCGGTTGCTTGCTTCTGCACAAACTGTGATCGCCATTCCTGCGCATGTGCGAACGGCAGCAAACCCGCTGGTTACTTCCGGGTTTGCCATGGTAATAATAATAATAATAATAATAATAATAATAATAATAATAATAATAAATTTAGCCGGGCTCAGGGCGGCTAACAACAATAAAACAGTACAAAAGTACAGCATAAACAACACTCTAAAATCATTCATTATAACTTGGAATGACAGTAAGAAAAGGCAGTGCTAAGTAGAGGTTTGACCGTATTAGATATTCACATAGATATTAGCACGAAGTAAACGGATTCTAGCCACAAACTATACCTAGATCAGGGTGTGTGTGTGTGTACATACACATATGTGATGATAATAGAATTGTCAAGAGTGAGGTCATCAGGAAATTAATGTTGTCATTATTGGTTAACCTTGTTCTTTGTCCTTTTCTTCTTCTTCTTTGCAGAGAATTCTTCTGCCGCCACTGTTAATCCAACCAGCTGCCTCTTCAGCGGGAAGCCACCTGGCGAAGAATTGGCAGGAGGAGCTTCAAACCACAACATCCCAGGGATTCCCAAGGAAGGAGCCAGCCAAGCTGCCTTCCCCGAGGACAGCAACCTGTTCCATTGCTCCTTCTCCATGTTTTGTGTTCTCCTTGTGGTGTGGCTGGAGCTGGCCTGCTAACCAGCCTGAAAAGAGGGGTGGCATGGCACCCTGAAGACCCGTTAGCTCATTGTGATGCCTGACTGATGAGCCACAGTTGCATGGTTGTCGTGAGTAAGCCTATGTGCATAGCATGCTCATGGCAACATACCATGTGAGCAGTTTATTAGACCAGCTCGGGAGACAAGAACACAGGAAACAGCTTGCATCTGGGCAGACTATTTTATTTGTCCATTTAGCCCAGTGTTATCTGTCTGTCCTCTGACAGGCAAAGGCACTTCAGAATCTCAGGCAGAGAGAGTTCTTTCCCATCAAAGCAGGGTGCTTCCAGATCATGGGTAGCCAAACTAGGGGCTGGATGCGGTCCAGTCGCCTTCTAAATCTGGCCCGCAGACCATCCAGGAATTAGCGTGTTTTTACATGAATAGAATGTGTCCTTTTTAGTTAAAATGCATCTCTGAGTTATTTGTGGGGCCTGCCTAGTGTTCTTACATGAGTAGAATGTGTGCTTTTACTTAAAATGCATTATTTGTGGGGCATAGGGACGCGGGTGGCGCTGTGGGTAAAAGCCTCAGTGCCTAGGACTTGCCGATCGAAAGGGCGGCGGTTCGAATCCTCGCGGCGGGGTGCGCTCCCGTTGCTCGGTCCCAGCGCCTGCCAACCTAGCAGTTTGAAAGCACCCCAGGTGCAAGTAGATAAATAGGGACCGCTTACTGGCGGGAAGGTAAACGGGGTTTCCGTGTGCTGCGCTGGCTCACCAGATGCAGCTTTGTCACGCTGGCCACGTGACCCGGAAGTGTCTCCGGACAGCGCTGGCCCCCGGCCTCTTAAGTGAGATGGACGCACAACCCTAGAGTAGGACACGACTGGCCCGTACGGGCAGGGGTACCTTTACCTTTTATTTGTGGGGCATAGGAATTCATTCATTTTTTTTGTCAAAATATAGTCCGGCCCCCCACAAGGTCTGAGGGACAGTAGACTGGCCCCCTGCTGAAAATGTTTGCTGACCCCTGTTCCAGATGAACTGTCTTTTGAACATTCATCCTGACTTGTTTGCATGGAGGTTAGATCCTGAGCCCGCCAGCATTGCACATTTAAAGCAGCATCATATCACTTTTAAAAGCCATGGCTTCCCTGAAAGAATTATGGGAAGTGTAGTTTGTTAAGGATACTTAGAGTTGGTAAAAGGTAAAGGTAAAGGACCCCTGACAGTTAAGTCCAGTCGCAGACGACTATGGGGTTGCGGCGCTCATCTTGCTTTACAGGCCGAGGGAGCCGGTATTTGTCCGCAGACAGTTTTTCCAGGTCATGTGGCCAGCATGACTAAGCTGCTTCAGGCACAACGGAACACCGAAACCAGAGCAGCGCATGGAAACACCATTTACCTTGCCGCCAGAGCGGTACCTATTTATCTACTTGCACTTTGACATGCTTTTGAACTGCTAGGTTGGCAGGAGCTGGGACCAAGCAACGGGAGCTCACCCTATTGCCGGGATTCGAACCCCCAACCTTCTGATTGGCAAGCCCCAAAGGCTCAGTGGTTTACACCACAGTGCCACCTGTGCTGAGTTGTTAGGAGATCCATATTCACCTCACAGAGCTACAGTTCTCAGAGTTCCCTGGAAAAGAGGGTTTGATCACTCTGAGAAGTGTTATCTCTGTGAGGAGTATGGGGGTGTCCTAAAAACTCACTAAGGTGTGCTGAGCTGTGCTAGGCTTACCTGCCCGATATGGCAGATGTTGAAACCTCACCTCTTGAAGAGATGAAAGATCAGGGCCAAGAATCATCCGCACCTGTGGAGTTCATGCAACTGGTTAGTTTCCCCCCACTCCCAGATATGTCAGATTTTAGGCACTTAGAATAAAGATGGAAGAATCTGAAGGAAGACTCAAGGCAATCCTATGTATGCTGAATTAAGTCAAACTGTGTTCAACCGTCAGGTAAGCCTGCATAGAATTTTTGCCTACTGAAACTGAACCAGGAAGACTTGGGTCCAAATCCTAGCCCTGTCATGAAATCACCTGGTGGCCTTAAGCGAGCAATTATCAAAAGGGCAGAAGAAAAGCTATCCTTAGCTTTCTCTATGAATTTGCCACCTAAGTTGTTAAGTGTTTAGTGAATTCCATAGTTTAGTGAAAAATAGTAAAGAAACCTATCCATTCTGAAGGAAATCAGCCCTGAGTGCTCACTGGAAGGACAGATCGTGAAGCTGAGGCTCCAATACTTTGGCCACCTCATGAGAAGAGAAGACTCCCTGGGAAAGACACTGATGTTGGGAAAGATCTGATGTTGCACAAGGAGAAGGGGACGACCGAGGACGAGATGGTGGGACAGTGTTCTGGAAGCTACCAGCATGAGTTTGACCAAACTGCAGGAGGCAGTGGAAGACAGGAGTGCCTTGCATGCTCAAGAGTCGGACACGACTAAACAAGTAAAGAAATGCTTAATTTTGTTTGTCCTGAATCTTCCAACATTCAGCTTCATTGCACAGCCAGCAAAGTTCTAGAACTGAGAGAGAGGAAGTCATGCGCTTTTTTTTGCCCCCCCCTCCGAAAAAATAGTTTAAAACAATTTTTTGGGTGGTGTTAGCCAAAAAAAGGTTAACAGCTTTTGTGTCTGGATTTTCGCTTTTTGAAATATGGCGAAAAGATGTCTATCTCTTTCAGTCTCAGTCATTATCTTTCAGTCTCAGTGGGAGGATAACAACAGGGTCCTGGAGAGGATTCTTTGAGTTAATGTTTCTTAGTGTAGCACTTTGAAATGCTAAGGACTGCTAAGTATTGTTATTGTTGGCTGCTGTTGGTTAGGAGTTAAGAGGTGAAGAGAGTGTGAACTGTGTGTGGAGTGGGGGGGAATCAGTGTTCTTTCTTTTCAGGGCAAGATATTAAGAAGATAGGGCTGCAAGCTCCACAGGTGTCCAGGTCCAGGCTATTGGGCTTCCTCACAGCTCCCACCTAAGATGACACCGGAAGAGGGAGACTGATTGCCTAGGAGAAGGGAAGTAGGTGGCTCTCCTGATGCATTTTCCAGAAGGCTGCCTGCAAGAGCCATGTTATCTGGCAGCGTCAAAAATGAGACCCTTGTGGCACCGTAAAGACTAACAAATTTATTATGGCAATCAGCTTTTGTGGACCCGAGCTGATTGCCATAATAAATTGGTTCGTCTCTTCCTACAAATTGCCTGGCTTGGCGGTCTGCAGTTCACTGCTGCCATTTGTTTATTACCAGCAAAATCTTTGTTGTTGTGTGAAGGAAAGTGGTGGCTGTGACAGAGGAAGTTCTGCTGGTTTTTTGAGATGGGGGGAGGGAGGCTGACTACCTGCTCTTGGGGCTAAAGGGTGGGGTCTTCCCTTATCCTCTGCCCCACTCCATAGGGCTGAGCAGCAGCCATTCATATAGGAGAGGTAAGTAAAGGGGAGGACATCTTACAGGTGCAGACTGAACCTGCTCCTTGCCTCTGGTGACCCCCAGTGTTTGAGATAAGGGGTGGATTTTGCTCCCTTTCCTGCCTCACAGCCAGCTGGTCTTGTTTTGCATGACACTGACTATCCCTCTGCACATTGTCCAGTCCTGGATTCTACTTCACATTTGTATCCCTCCCCTTCCTCCAGGATGCTCAATGTTACCTCCCGCCCCCAATGTCCTTTTATCCTCACAACATGATTTTCATGAGATTATCAGTCTTTGCCTTCAAGATGACCCTGCAAGGTCGATTAGGCTGTGAAAAGGGCAGCTGCCCTGCGATTGCTCTGGAAAAGGATATGAAGCGAGCAAGAAACAAAATCCCAGTCCTAGTCCAATGTTGTGCCCATTGAATCACACTGGCTATTTCTCTCTCTCAAAAGTGGCATCCAGACAGTACCACAGGGCAAAGGCTGGGTGCCCTAAGATTGATGGTGCAATTGGCTCTTTCCTCACTGTGTTGCAACCAGCAACAAAAAAACTGAGCATCTCATTGTTGCATGAGCCTACAGTGGTACCTCTAGTTACGAACTTAATTCGTTCTGGAGGTCCGTTCTTAACCTGAAACTCTTCTTATCTAGAGGTGTGCTTTTGCTACTGGGGCCTCTTGCTGCTGCTGTGCCGCCGGCACACGATTTCTGTTCTCATCCTGGGGCAAAGTTCTCAACTCAAGGTAACTCTTCCAGGTTAGCGGAGTTTGTAACCTGAAGCGTTTGTAACCTGAGGTGGTTGTAACTCGAGGTATCACTGTATTCACATGACATGATAAAACTTTATTCACATTAGCCAATGGCCATAGCAACAATAAAGCATTGCAGTATACGCAGAAAGGGAAATTTGATATAAGAGCATAATTTAAAGTCCTGAATCAGCAGTCAGTCAGTGGCCCTTATTCTGATTGCCCCTGCTATGAACCTTGCAACCTTTGCTGTTATCTGCTCATTTTGATCTGATAGAAGGAAGGACATTGTGGCAGTGGCTGAGCGCCCTGGGATGGTTAGTGCGAGTGGGGTGATGATCTCATTCCTCTGGTCTTTGTAGAGAGTACAGGACAAGAGGATGTGTGCCACTGTTTTGGTATTACCGTCTCCACAGGGGCAAAGACATTTCTCAGACGGGATCTTTTGGAATCGACCCTCAAGTACCGCAGATGGCAGAACATCCAGTCTTGCAGGTGTAAAAGCACGTCTATATTTTGGGATAATAAGTTTGTGCAGATATGGGGCCAGAGAATCACATGACAGCCAGTGGTCCTGATCCAAAGAAGGCTGAGAGCTTTCCTTTCATCATCAGCCTCCAGTGGAAACAACAAACCAGCTTCTTCAACTTCCCTAAAGAGCAGTTGGCTTGCTTGGCGCAAGAGTTACATAAAGGGGAACTCAGAGAGAGTTGCAGGGAGTGGCTCCCCGGCTTAGATGTCATCTACACACAGCTACATAGCAGGCAGAAATTCAAGAGGTGATGTTGTTTGCCCTTGCCAGACTAAGATGGTTTTGGGGTTTTTGTTGCCCATCCTATAGCTGTTAAAAACCACAGTGTCTCTGTCACAAAAAGGGTTGAGTGTGCCTACTCACAATTCTGCAAAGCAGCCGAGGCTGCAGAATGGAACATTTATGCTCTGGTGATATATCTGTTATTTCCTTCACTCTTGCAAGAGCCCTGAAAGGTAGGTGTGCTTTGTTTTTGCTTTTTCCTCCTGTGTGTGGCATTGAGGCTAAAACAGCATCCTATACAATCTGCTTCATCATCACCTGTTTTAACATCCACCTCTCTCTCTCTCTCTGTCTGTCTCTCTCTCTCTTTCTCTCTCGTACACGAAGCAAAAGAGAGGGTCTCGTGGAACATTCAACGCTGTCGGTGAGTTTTGTCACTGGGGTCAAACCATCGACTGTTGAGTGTACCTTGTGGCCTGTGCAGCACTTGGAAGCGAAGGAAGCTACCAGCCAAAGGACAGCCAAGTTGGTGGAGTTGAGAGTGCAGAAATGGTTTTCTAAGCAACAGGTGCTCAGCCTGGAGAAATGTAAAGTTGTGTGACAGGTATGTCTGCAAAGAGATCTGAAGCAGGACGTGCTTCAGTTTATTTCAATTGGACATGTCAAACCTACGTTCGCCAGGATGCTCATTGTCATGATACAACTCGCTCTCTTCCATTTTACCTTGTGCATTCATACAAGCCAGATATTTGCATCAATAGTGCAAAAGAAGGTGATTTAAGCTCCATGGATGAAAATGCCAAGGCGCGTATGTAAACTTCATCTGCTTACGTGATATCATCGGAGGGGTCTGTGCATGACCCATGCATCTCTAGGGCTCCCAGTTCTGCCCTCTTGCAACCTAGACACTGTTCTGATTCAGTGGAAGCCTAGGCAGCCGTGGTTCCTCAAACCTTCAAGAAGGTGCGCAGAGATTTTCAGTAGCCCTCCCTGCCTCTGACCAGAACACCACACTAGGAGGCAGGGTCATTGGCACATGCCAAAGCAGACACGATTGCTAACACCACCACATCTTCCCCAACCATGGGCCTAGCCAGGGGGGTGTAGTTGCTCCCCACCAAGTAAATAAATAAAGATACTAAACTAACTGACCAATACCTCAAGGACGGCCTCTTTCCATATGAACCTACCCAGACCCTGAGATCATCTTCTGAGGCCCTTCTTTGTGTGTCTCCTCCTCGAGAGGTCCGGAGGTTGGCAACACAAGAACGGGGCCTTCTCTGCAGTGGCTCCCCATCTGTGGAATGCTCTCCCCAGGGAAGTTCTCCTGGCGCCTTCATTATAAACCTTTAGGCGCCAGGCAAAAACGTTCCTTTTTAACCAGGCCTTTGGTTGATTTGATTTAGCATCCTATGCCCCTTTAAAATGTGGTTTTCTTTGGGGGGGGTTATTGTTTTTATTTTGATTATATATTTTGTGGTTTTATATATTGATTTTGTTCTGTGAACTGCCCTGAAACCTCCAGGTATAGGGCAGTATATAAATTCAACAAATAATAATAATAATAATTCTGTCCCAGATAACTCTGTTCTGCCCCCCCCCCTCCATAAAGCCTTCCCCAATAAAATAAACCCTGTTTTAAACCCTGAATTCTTATACTGGTTCTGATGACCTACAACAAGGGTGGGCAACCTTCTTTCAAGTGAGGGCCACATTCAAGAGATGTGGAGACTGGTCTATTATTATTATTATTATTATTATTATTATTATTATTATTATTAATAGGTCAAGTGGGGCACTGCCCAATCTCAGTCTGTCCTCACCCACCCATGACCTGCCTGCCTTCTAACCTATTCATGAGATCGCTCTGGCTGTCAGCTTTTTAGTCTCCGGGTCTTCCTTGTGGAGCTCAGCAGGGAAGAGGATGGGGGCAAAACTAGCATTAGTTGACTCTGAATGTCCTTTGTTTAGGTTCCACCTCTCATTTGGACTCCCTGTATTCTGTCCCACCAATCTCGATGTGCCCCAGACACAAAACATGCTGAAGGCCAGGATTTTCCATGACCAGAACTTGGGGACGTTCTGCAGGCTGCGATTCTATTATGCCCCTTGTTTCTTTCTAAACATTCAAAGGGGCAGGCAGGTGTTTTTCCTTTTTCATCTTCAGGCCTTGGCTTCTTCCCCAGGAAATGGAGCACATTAAAATACACACACACGCACACCCCATGTAATTCTTTGTAAAATCCTGTCACCAGGACATCGGCTATCTTCAGACAGTTTTGGAAAGCTAGAAAGTCACAATCAACATTCATTCTGTCGGTGGGTTGTGATGCTGGAGGAGAAGCTCACTGATCAGTGAATGCAACTGTGGCTGGAAGGCACACACAGGACCAGCATGTTCCAGGAGACTGCAGTGCATCAAGATGGACGGGGCAAAAACAGTCTCGCCACAAGGCCACCGTTCCTCAGTGGACTGTTCCTACCTGCACATACAGTTCAAGAACAGTCCTGCACTGCCTCAAGATCCTACAAGAATGCGTCAGCATCAATAATAATAATAATAAAATTTTATTTATACCCTGCCCTTCCCAGTTTAAAACCGGGCTCAGGGTGTCTAACAGCAAATACAGTGCTACCTCGGGTTACAGATGCTTCGGGTTACAGACACTTCAGGTTAGAGACTCCACTAACCCAGAAATAGTACCTCAGGTTAAGAACTTTGCTTCAGGATGAAAACAGAAATCGTGGTGGCAGTAGGAGGCCGCATTAGCTAAAGTGGTACCTCAAGTTAAGAATTGTTTCAGGTTAAGAACGGACCTCCAGAATGAATTAAGTTCTCAACCCAAGGTACCACTGTATAAAACATTGATTAAAATGCAACTTAAAAACAGCATAAAATACAGCATCAATGTCAATAAAATTCAGGGGTCATTTTGTGGGGGTCTATAAACAACTGATCACCAGGGCTAACTGGCCAGGTTGGTCCTACTAGGCCAGCAAGGAGACCAGGGAAGAGTTTAAATGTGGGGTCCCAGAAGGGTTTCTTCATAGAAAAGAAAAGGGAATAGAGGATCAGGCTAATTCAAATTGAAGGCCAGGTGGAATAGCTCTGTCTTACAGGCCCTGCAGAAGGAGATAAAGTCCTCCAGGGCCCTAGTCTCATGGGACAGAGCTGTCCACTAGGTGAGAGCCGTCACTGAAAAAGCCCCGGCCCTGGTGGAGGGTAGTCTGGCTGCTTTAGGGCCCAGAACCTTTAAGCTATTACTATTCATAGACCTTAGGGTCCTCTGCGGGACATACATATATAGAGAGTTCTGGGTCAAATCCAGCCCCCAAACTCAGCCTTGAGGACCAGTAGGTGTGGTCAATGTAGTGTCGGAGAGCCAGATTTCATGTATTGTGGGCACGACAGGAGAGCTCCTAACGTTTGTTTTTAACAAATGTAGTGGAGAGTTGCAAACGTCTCTGCATCTTTTTGCTTATTTCACCATACATAAAAGAAATATGTGACCCTTTTTTGACTAAAGGTAAAAATGCACAGAAGTGGCCTGAAATATCTCAAGACTCCCTCTCTCCTCAATATTTCTGTGGCTCAGTAACCTGCCTAAAAGCTATGCAGGCTTTCTGCTAGCCTTAGAAATGAGGGACAGGTCTATTCTCGTGGAATATGGTAAATAAGTTTGTTTTCCACGAGTGATTATTAACTTAATATTGTTAGGGTGTTCACCTCCATAGGGCAGGTTCTGCCTCAGAAGTAGAGATGGAAACAGCTTGGGGTGTAGAAACATCTAGGGGGATCCCTTGTCCTGCAATGTGGTCAGGAAACCCTGGCCCACTCCTATCCATGTTTTGACCCAGTGGAGAAGAGAGTCCTACTACTCCTCTGCCCTCAAGGTGAGGACGATTTTTCAGATACAGTGGTACCTCAGGTTACATACGCTTCAGATTACAGACTCCGCTAACCCAGAAATAGTACCTCGGGTTAAGAACTTTGCTTCAGGATGAGAACAGAAATCATGTGGCGGGAGACCCCATTAGCTAAACTGGTACCTCAGGTTAAGAACAGTTTCAGGTTAAGAACGGACCTCCAGAACGAATTGAGTAATTAACCCGAGGTAGCGCTGTACTAGGTAAGTAAAGTGTCGAAGGGGAAATTAGGTGATGACTGATAATATTTTTTCCTCTGCAGTGGGGGCTGTTCTGTGCTGTAAATTTCAGGTCTATTGCTGCACACCACCCCAGTCTCCAAGTGGGGTGAGATTCCAGGGGTTCCAGGCGCTCACCCATAGGTTCTAGACCAGGGGTTGGCAACCTAAGGCCGGGGGGCTGGATGCGGCCCATTCGCCTTCGCAATCCAGCCTGCAGACAGTCTAGGAATCAGCGCATTTTTACATGAGTAGAATGTGTGCTTTTATATAAAATGCATCTCTGGGTTATTTGTGGGGCATAGGAATTTGTTTATTTTCTCTCTACAAATTATAGTCCAGCCCACCACATGGTCTGAGGGACGGTGGACCGGCCCATGGCTGAAAAAGGTTGCTGACCCCTGTTCTAGGCATTCATTTCATTTTGGAAATGAGGCACTGTGGAGCCTGTGATTATCATCATCATTATTATTTATTAAATTGGTATACAGTGGTACCTTGGGTTACAGACGCCTCAGGTTACAGACGCTTCAGGTTACAGACTCCGCTAACCCAGAAATAGTACCTCGGGTTAAGAACTTTGCTTCAGGATACAAACAGAAATCACGTGGCGGCAGCAAGAGACCCCATTAGCTAAGGTGGTACCTCAGGTTAAGAACAGTTTCAGCTTAAGAATGGACCTCCAGAATGAATTAAGTTCTTAACCTGAGGTACCACTGTACTGCCCTTCATCTGTAGATCTCAGTACGGTTTGCAGCATAAAAATGCGAGATAAAGCATGGCTCCCTCTCTTTCTGCTTCTCCAGCCTGCCACTTTTGCACCCAGCTTCTAGCTCACATAACTGGTAACTCTCAACTCTGGCTTTCTTCCTTCTGAGGTCTCTGCACCTCACCAGGAGGCTAGGCCTGGCTGGATTAGCTGTTAACATTGGCTGGTTGCAGGAATTTAGAGGTCTGGCACCCACAAGCTCTTAATGCTATTACTGTACTACCAAGTTTAGATACCGACTGAAAAGTGGTACTGGTGTTTTGTTTCGTTGTTACTTTGCTATAAAATTCATCCTTTCACATGCAACTTCTTCAATAAAGATGTTCATTAAAAATAAATAAATCCAGAGGTTTGTCTTTTGCAAAAAGAAGATGTAGCAGATTTATTGTAAAGCTGCAATAAGCAATAGGTTTGTTACAACAAGCCAGTTGTATAGAGATAGCAAGGGAGCTTTTGAATTTTCCAGAACTCTATTTCAGACTGGATATTAAAAGCAACGACAAAAAAAGCTGGGAGGAGGAGTTAAAAGAAGAAAAGACGACAAGTCTTACGATTTGTAGCGAGGCTACAGATTTGCTCTGCCTTTCCTGTGACACAGAATCTGTTATACACCTTGGATACAACACTTCCTGCACATCACATTTTAAGACTCTTACAAAGTGCTTTACCTTTGTAGACTTAAAAAAAGGTTGCAAATACCATACCACAATTTGGGGTCTTACCACTATGCCCAGATTTCACCCCATGTCCTCTGTCCTCCACAACCATCTTTGCTTTGCCAGCTTGAAGACATGGACAAATCTTAACTATTTGTAACCTTTTTAGTTATACTAGTAAATATAGCACCATATTGTGGCTTTGGTTGTTTCACTTTCTTCCCTAATGGATCCCTATGACTCTACCAACAATTTTGCATGTTTTGGAGATTTACTGAGACATAATACAGCAAAAAGTTCAGTCGTAATACTAAGAATATTAGGGGGGTGGGCAAGGGAAGGACTAGACCAGGGTAAGCAACCTAAGGCCCGGGGGCCGGATGCAGCCCAATCGGCTTCTCAATCCAGCCCGCTGACGGTCCAGGAATCAGCATGTTTTTACATGAGCAGAATGTGTCCTTTTATTTAAAATGCATCTCTGGGTTATTTGTGGGGCATAGGAATTCATTCATTTTTGTTTTTCAAAATATAGTCTGGCCCACCACATGGTCTGAGGGACGGTGGACCAGCTCATGGCTGAAAAAGGTTGCTGACCCCTGGGGACTGGACCATGTGGAAAATGAACATAATATGTTAGCTGCAGTTCATTCATTTTAAGCTTTGAATTCTTGTTATAAAGAAGTGCACCTAGACATTCTGTTGTTGCGCCCATAACCTAGGTTTAAGGTGCCATTTAGCTCCTAGCTTCCATATCTCAGTTTCTGACACTGATTGCAGGGGTTGGACTAGATGGATCTTGTGCTGCCTTCCAACTCGACGGTCCCATGATTCTATGATTGAGCCCACTTCATGCATAAAAATGTACCCCTGCCCGTACGGGCCAGTCTTGCCAGACTCTAGGGTTGTGCGCTCATCTCACTCTATAGGCCGGGAGCCAGCGCTGTCCGCAGACACTTTCCGGGTCACGTGGCCAGCGTGACAAGCTGCATCTGGCGAGCCAGCGCAGCACACGGAACGCCATTTACCTTCCCGCTGGTAAGCGGTCCCTATTTATCTACTTGCACCCGAAGGTGCTTTCGAACTGCTAGGTGGGCAGGAGCTGGGACCGAACAACGGGAGCGCACCCTGCCGCGGGGATTCGAACCGCCGACCATGCGATCGGTAAGTCCTAGGCGCTGAGGTTTTACCCACAGCGCCACCCACGTCCCACCACTTCATGCATAGTATCCTGCAAATAGATCTGTACACTGCAAGAAGAGCAACACTAAAAAGGAAAAAAGCATTTGGTGTGGTTGATTATACCTCTTATAGCAGTGTAGAGAACAGAGGAACTGTGGATTAGTGGTTTCTGGGCTTCCCATCCTAGGTTCATAACTTGTTCTGGCTGGGGTTATGCTCCCCGCTAAAAAAAAACTAGTACAAGGCAAGCCAGCTTAGAACACTCTTGGTTGCACCAGGCCTTTGGGCAGTGGGAGGGTACTATTGCTAGTTAGACACACACACACCGATGTCATCCACATATTTGGTATCATTGTACGTGGCATTGCAACATTTAGGTGAAAGGTGGTATATAAATATTACTGCTGCTTACCTGGATAGTGCTGGGGCAAGGAAAGGCCACACGGCATAATTGTACCAGCAGGACAGCTGCTGCCAATTGGGTGCTTTTGCCAGGGCAGGGACAGTGCCCAGTTGCCACCACCTTCCCCAGGGGTCAGCAACAAATTCCTATGCCCCACAAATAACCCAGAGATGCATTTTAAACAAAAGGACACATTCTACTCATGTAAAAACAAGCTGATTCCCGGACCGTCCACGGGCTGGATTGAGAAGCCGATTGGGCTGTATCCGGCCCCCGGGCCTTAGGTTGCCTACCCCGGTCTAGTCCTTCCCTTGCCCACCCCCCTAATATTCTTAATATTACGACTGAGCTATTTGCTGTATTATGCCTCAGTAAATCTCCAAAACGTGCAAAATTGTATCCGGCCCCCGGGCCTTAGGTTGCCTACCCCTGACCTTCCCCAATCATCATGCAGGTAAGGAGCAATAATGGCAGTGTCTGGAGGGCACCTCTCTCCCCCCCCCCCCCACTATTTGGAGTGATGCAATACAGTGGTACCTCTGGTTGCAAACAGGATCCTTTCTGGAGGCCCGTTTGCAACATGAAAAGAACGCAATCCGCAGCAGCGTGTCTGCGCAAGCGCGGGTTGTGATTCACCGCTTCTGCTCATGTGCGTGATGTCATTTTATGCATCTGCGCAAGCGGCGAAACCCGGAAGTAACCCGTTCCTGTACTTCCAGGTCGCCGCAGGGCGTAATATGAGGTATGGAACAGACCAAAAATCTCACAAAAGCACAGCAAGCTTCCTGGTTCTCCAGAGCTCTTCACTGGGCAATATGTTACACAAAGCAAGGGGGAAAATAAAAATCAGAATACCCCAATGGAGTACTCTTACACTAACTATTCAATAACAAAAGGAATCCGTCTCTGTGGTTCATACATTTCACTGCTCTATTTCACAAATGGATTTGAACCCAGTTAACCTGGTAAAATGTTTTCCTGAACCATGATATTCAATTTCCCCACTTGATTTCCTTGTATTTGCTGTTTTTAGCACATTTCCTATAAGACCCCCAGGTTTATTCACACAGGAGCTCCCCCCCCCCCCTGCTGCCACCACCACTCACCTCTCAGTGTATTTGTTGAAAGTGTTACTGGCCAAGTTCTCCACATTGTAGTTTGAATAAACAAATAAATGTGTATTGGCCATTCATTTAGTGCTGGGTGACTAACTCCTGGCCCATGGACCTCTGAGTGTCTCCTGATTTGGCAGATATGGCACTTGGGGTAGTTTTCCATTTAAACAGACAGACAAAAACACACACACGCACAAAACCCCTTCCCATTTTTGCCTTTGTGGTGTTCCCTGAGCCGCCTCAAATGTCCTGTGTTAAAGTATAGGCATGTCCTTAATCCTGTAATTCCATCCCCTCCTACAAATGATTCCTGCTCAGTTATTTGCATATCTATAATATTAAACAATAAAATCCCAACTCATTTATTAATGAACAGTATAAAGCAACATATCAAGAGAATTGGGGGGGCTGAAAATTACAGTTTTCATGCCCCCGCTCAGTTCTGAGGTGTGTGAGCATTCCAGCTTTGCTACATTTTAGTGAAATCATTGTAGAAAAGGCTCCTTGCCCTTGCTGTGGGAGAGACGAAACACAGGCATTCTCCTCCACTCAGCATTGTACAATTAGTGAGAGTATTCCCATAAGAAGGGAATTCCATGAGCCAAGAAAATGCTGATGAGTATCTGAAGCTGCTTTTCAGTGTACAAAATTCTACCCCCCCCCCTTTTGACATCAAAGATCTTACGACTGCAGTTTACAACCAAGGCCCTTTAACTTTAAGGTAAAGGACCCTTGACGGTTAAGTCCAGTCGCGAATGACTCTGGGGTTGCGGCGCTCCCGATGTTTTTCGGGAGTTTTCCTGGGTCATGTGGCCAGCACGACTAAGCCGCTTCTGGCGAAACCAGAGCAGCACACGGAAATGCCATTTACCATCCTGCCAGAGTGGTACCTATTTATCTACTTGCACTTTTTGGTGTGCTTTCGAACTGCTAGGTTGGCAGGGACCAAGCAACGGGAGCTCACCCCGTCAGGAGGATTCGAACTGCTGACCTTCCGATCGGAAAACCCAAGAGGCTCAGTGGTTTAGACCACAGCGCCACTTTAGCTGTGCCTTAAAACTAAAATCTGAGGCTCCTTGCACAGAAAAAACAGGGTCAGGATCCAGTCAAACGTAAGTCTTTGTGAAGGTTGCAAACCCAACACACTCTCTGGAGAATTAATTCCATTCTGTTGCAACCCGTACCAATCAAAATAATGCAAAATACATTATATTAGCCGGACTGCACTGTTCTGTATAATTTGAAATATAAGATCACACACCTTGTTAATTTGTCTGCCTTTTTGGTTATAATTCAACATTTTCAATAAGGAATACATGCATAAATAAAAGGAATTAATTCCACTCAGCTCAGCTTAGGATCAGGCAGGAGGTCTCATAACCTTTTCAGCACTTGATTAAACCACTTCTACGTATTTCAATAAAGTGTACTTTTAAAATGCTAAATTTTGGCTAGCTTGTGCCCCACATTAATGTTCTCACTGTTATGGTTCTCACCGTATACATTTTAAAAATGCATTGCACCATTATGATATTTGAACAGTACAGTTTACAGTGCA
The DNA here is from genome assembly GCF_964234715.1 of Podarcis melisellensis. NCBI lineage: Eukaryota > Metazoa > Chordata > Lepidosauria > Squamata > Lacertidae > Podarcis > Podarcis melisellensis. The sequence continues at coordinate 7,464,831 of NC_138534.1, forward strand.
CTGTGTACAGGACAGGTCAGTTTACACTGGTAACCTTAGAAGTTCCTGCAACTGCATCAGCTCACATTAACCCCTTGCTTCCCCCTCCCCACCCCGTCACAATCTCTTCCCTGTTGTTACATTTAAGCTCCTTAAGTGACAGGATCATGAATTATGCCCCCATTTTATTTCATTTGCTTCTAAAAACCCATCAGACGCTACAGGTTGAATCCAAACTTCAATCCAGTTAAGCTAACATTGTAATTGTCTGGAAATTTAATAAGGACTAAATTAAACTCTGTTGGTGCCAATGATAACAAAGTGCAGATAATATGGTCAGGACCTAACTAACCTCGTGTACAGTATATTCATGGTGGCACACAAAAACAAAAAAAAGGTAATTGCTCGTCTGCTTAGTTTCTGGCACAGAGCCAAACCATTCGCCTTCCAATGGGGATGCTTTTATTGTGCTTTGCCACCAGCCAGACCTGAATGCAAGGCAGCTGTGCATTGCAGTGTTTTCCTTTGCTGTTGAAAGGGCAGCTTATTACCCCGACTGAGCGCCAGCAGTTAGCATGGCATAGCCAGCAATTTGGATGGTTTAAAAAAAGAGGATGAAGCTATTAATAATAAATTGGCATGTGGTATTAAGGTAAGGATCACCGCAGATGGTGACAGCAGTCACAAAATTAAAAGACGCCTGCTCCTTGGGAGAAAGGTGATGGCAAACCTAGACAGCATCTTAAAAAGCAGAGACATCACCTTACCAACAAAGGTCTGTATAGTTAAAGCCATGGTTTTCCCAGTAGTGATGTATGGAAGTGAGAGCTGGACCATAAAGAAGGCTGATCGCCGAAGAATTGATGCTTTTGAATTATGGTGCTGGAGGAGACTCTTGAGAGTCCCATGGACTGCAAGAAGATCAAACCTCTCCATTCTTAAGGAAATCAGCCCTGGGTGCTCACTGGAAGGACAGATCGTGAAGCTGAGGCTCCAATACTTTGGCCACCTCATGAGAAGAGAAGACTCCCTGGAAAAGACCCTGATGTTGGGAAAGATGGAGGGCACAAGGAGAAGGGGACGACAAGAGGACGAGATGGTTGGATAGTGTTCTCGAAGCTACAAACATGAGTCTGACCAAGCTGCGGGAGGCAGTGGAAGACAGGAGTGCCTGGCGTGCTCTGGTCCATGGGGTACGAAGAGTCAGACACGACTAAACAACTAAACAACAACATTAAGGTAAGAGGGGGAATGTGCAGGAGAAATGATTTTGACAAGCTATGCAAGGGTGATGCTGTGGTCTAAACCGAAGAGCCTTGGGCTCGCCGATCGGAAGGTTGGCAGTTCAAATCCATGGGGTGAGCGCCCATTGCTCCGTCCCTGCTCCTGCCAACCTAGCAGTTCAAAAGCACGTCAAAGTGCAAGTAGATAAATAGGTACCGCTCCGGCGGGAAGGTAAACGGCATTTCCATGCGCTGCTCTGGTTCGCCAGAAGTGGCTTAGTCATGCTGGCCACATGACCCGGAAGTTGTACACTGGCTCCCTTGGCCAATAAAGCAAGATAAGCGCCGCAACCCCAGAGTCGGCCACAACTGGATCTAATGGTCAGGGGTCCCTTTACCTTTAACTTATGGACCTAAAGCCATTTGCACAGAACAAAATATGTATTTTATCAAAGTACATCCAGTTTTCTTTCCATTATTTTTTTTTGTGGGGCCCAAGAGAGTGGGGCCCTAAGCTAGAGCTTGTTTAGCTTATCCGTAAATCCAGCACTTGTGTGTGTGTGTGTGTGTGTGTGTGTGTGTGTGTCAGAGAGAGAGAGAGAGAGAGAGAGTCGCACAGACGCTTGCAACTTTGCAAGTTGCAATAAAGAAGCAACTCTTGAAGCCAAAGGCAGCGCTTCTTAGTTGACGATTCTCTCTCCCCTCCGCATTCAATAAGTTCTTATTACGTTTATCTGTGTTACAAAGCAAACAGAGAGACGGGGAAAGGTACATACATCTCCTGTCTCCACTTTCAATTCAGTGTCTTCTTTGCAGATCCTTTAACATTCGGCGAGAGACACATTTCTGCAGCTTCGCAGCCACGCCCTCAACTTTGCCAGGATGGCGACCCACAAGCGGCGGGGTGGGGGGCCGTGGGGCGAGCCAGACTTCTTGGCTCCAGGCTCCTTGACGGTGGGGGGCAGTGGGAAGAGCTTCCCAGGCTATTGGCTCTGGGCGGAGGCCACAACGGCACATGGCTGCATTTAGGAGCGCCCAGGGCTCCGGCGACCAGCTCAGGCTGCGGCGATCATGGCGGCTTTCCAATTGTGGAGGGACTATTTCCAGCTGGCTCGCGTGGTGCAAGAGATGCGCTGGCGGAGCGCGAGGAGCAGCTGGCCGGGGGCTTTCGCGGACCCGGCGCCGCCGCCGCGCAAGGAGGCGCCCCCTGCCGGGGTCAGCAGGCCGGCGCGCCACTGCGCCTTCTGCAAGCACAACGGCGAGTCGAGGGCCATCTACGCGTCGCACGCGCTGAAGGACTCAGCCGGGAGGGTGCAGTGCCCGATCCTGAGAAATTACACTTGCCCTCAGTGCGGGGCATCTCAGGATCGGGCGCACACGAGGAAGTTCTGCCCTTTAACCAACAAGGGCTACACGTCCGTCTACAGCTGCATCCGGAATTCGGCCGGGAAGAAGGCAAGCAACTGCAAAACGAAGCCAGCCTTTCCTAAAACTTAAAAAACAAAAAGGTGGGAAGGGGAATATTATTCTCTCTCTCTCTCTCGTTTTCTCTTTCAGCAGCAAAGGTTCCAACCTGGTGGTAAGTACTCTTCCTCTTCCTATCCCCACCACCCCAGGCCGCCTTTGTCTGTTAAGCGCATCTGAAAAGCAAACTCTGAAATCCCACTATCCGAAATGGCCAGACCTTGTCTGGATGTTTAGGAGGAAGAAGGCCCCCTGGGGTTGGGGAAGGAAAAGGAGGCGGATGGGGAGTTGGAAGGCGAGAGTGGGTTTAGTCCTGTGGGCATCAGTGCCACCGTTTTGTATCCAAGTAACTTTTACTCAGAGTAAACCCATTGAAACCCTTTAGTGGGTCTGAGTAAGACTAAGGTGGATTCAATGTATAAAGAATAACTATTATTATTATTTGTCCTCCAAGAGCGATTGAGCGACATTCCGGTGCCGAATGAGATACTTTTCATCCTGGCTCACACTTCCCGTATGTGTGTGTGTGCCTGACAGTTTGTTATTATTGTATTTACTATGTTTATAATAATAATAATTTATTATTTGTACTCCGCCCATCTGGCTGGGTTTCCCCAGCCACTCTGGGCAGCTTCCAACAAAGATGAAAAATACACTAAAATGTCACATATTAAAAACTTCCCTGAACAGGGCTGCCTTCAGATGTCTTCTGAATGTCAGGTAGTTGTTTATCGCTTTGACATCTGATGGGAGCTTGATAGCATACAGTTCTCCCTTTAACTCCTTGCATCCCCACACAACCCTATGAGGTAGGTTAGGCAGAGAGAGAGGAAGGGGTCGTGATCACCCAGTGAGCTTCATGGCCCAGAGGGGATTTGAACCTTCCTTCCCTGCCCCTTGGAAAGGGGGGGGGAGGAAGAGTGCTCAGATCGTGTGTGTGTGTGTGTGTGTGTGTGTGTGTGTGTGTAAAGTGTGTGTCTATGTGTGACTGAGGCAGAGACATATTTGCCAGATGGGAGGAAGGTTTCCTGAGCATTAGTAGCATGCTGGTAAATGCAGGACAAGAAAATGGTTGGTTTTGTGTTACTTCTGAACTAGGAACTGTGGCTTGTTTCTCTCTTGCAAGCCACAGCAGCCTGCCACCCTGAAGTGGTTTTCAAACCTGGCGGTTCCTGGGTTAAAATGAGTAAAAAATGTAGATAAGCAGCCATTGCCTGCCATTGCTACTCTTACAGCAAGGGTAGCCAATGTGAAGCTATGCAAGTGTTGTTGGAATACAGTTCCCCTTGTCCCTCACCACTGACCATGTTCCTGGGGTACGCCTGCTCTCCAGTATTTAGCCTCAAAAGGATTCTGGGGTGGGTATTCCTACAATTACAGCTGGATACAAACTAGAAAAAAATGCTGCATAGATTTCTGGTGAGGAAAATGTGATTGGGATTGTGTGCATTTTATCATCTCTTTCAGGTACATTTGCAGCTGTACCAGAGCTAGCACTTTTCTTGAAGTCAAGGAAAACTTTGGATCTAATATGCCCCAAGTGGTTGGTCTGCAGGAATCAACTGAAATATTCAGAAGGAACCTGGAGTGAAAAAGGAGAGAGGGAAAGATAGTCCAGGATGGCAACATTTACTTCAGGTGGCACTGGTACATCACACCCAGGGCCTGGAAATGAATTCTCTCAGTACAATCACAATCAACTCACTCGCTATTATTGTTTTTTAATCCAGCTACTCCTCCTGCTTGAATTATTTCACATTCATGTTATTACAGATGTCTGACTCAGTGTGAAGAGTGTCCACTTGAGACAAATGTTACCTAATTTCCCAAATCTCCAGTCTAAAGTCTCCCAATGTTTGTATTTGTTTGAAGTTTTGTTTAAATGCATGCTTGCTTTTCAAGTGATATTTGTTGGCCAGGTTTTATTTGGTTCTTAAGATGTATGGTCAATAATTACTTTGTTTGGTTAATATTATGACTTTATATGGTTATTTATTTGTTACACAAAAGCAATACAGCATTTTAAAAACTCTAAACCAAAGATGTGTCATTTTTCAAATGAATCGCTATGTAAGGATTTACTGTTGGACAAGGAAGTTAGGGAGGGGCAGTTGAGGGGATTTAGATGAAGGGGTCTTAGCATACTGTGATAAAGGGGCAAAGAATTATACCAGACTTGCAGCTGGTATAGTTAATTGCCCTCTTTTAAGTGAGAAAGTGCTGCATCCCACCCCACTTCCATCCTAGCTAGAGTGAGCAGCAGGGCTTGGGAAGCAGCAGTTCTACCACCACAGAATCTTCCCCAATTTTAGAATTGTTCTGTCTGTGTAGAATGCAAACACACAAGACACCATAAAGTAGGCTAGAATGAAAGTGCACAGCATTTTAAGCTCTATGGGTTAATGTGTGGAACAACTAAGTACACACATAACTCTTCCACTTGAAGTGAGGTTTAAAGTTACTAAAAATACAGCCAAAATACAGCATTTTCATTCCACTAACCTAGTTCATTTATAAACAATGAAATGGTTACACCAGAACCCTATAAATAATGGCATCATTCCGTAGTTTCTGTCCAGTAAAACTGGCTTTTAAGGTTAAGGTTTTATTTTTATTTTTGCATTCCATAAGATACATTTTGGCCTAATGGAGGAAGAACTATAGATACATGCCTGAACATAGGGCAACTCTTCACAATTGTGGACAAGAGTTCACACCCAGAAAGTTATGTCAAGAGTTTGTTAAGAGATGGTGGTGAAAGGGATATTGATCACAGCTTATATACAGGTAACTTTACTTACTGGATTGTGCACCAAGACATTGGACCCAGTTCTTATTTGTAAGGGTCCTTTACATTGCTGTGGTAGTTAGTGGGATATGAAGATGACTTATTATACTCATTTTATTAATTTTATTCTGCAACTAGCAGTCTATTTTGATGCAGATAGCATAAATTACCCCGCTGCTAAATGAAACAGCTAAAGAAAACCATAACAAAGCAAACTTTCAAAGCTGGAACAGAATTCACTAGCTAAATCTCTCTCTTCTTTTTGACTGTACAAAGTGTGCTTGTCACATTGCTCACGCTATGAGGTACAAGCTTCCCAGATTGTCTGTTTCTCCGGAACTTCAGCCTCTTGAAGGAATCCAGGTCTCTGTGTGTACTCATGATAAGTCGGCTAGGAAGAACAAAACAACCCAACCACACCACAATGGGTTCCATGTTAGCAAGGCACTTCTTAAGTAAGCTGCAGAAATAAAATTATAGACTGCAACCCCTTGCAGAACAATTCAGTCACTGTTATCTAAAGAAGCAGGTTCCAACAATTATTATTTTTTGCTCCAGAACAACTGCAAGGAATTTGATTTAAAGAGCTGAAATAATTCAAGGTAGCTGAAAGGGTTCATGTGCCATGTTCTCCAGTTCTCAGTCTAAGAGCCGTAGCAGGCTGGAAAAGTGACTGGGGAGGGGGAAATAACCTCCTACTTCAGGGGTCTGCAACCTTTAAGACAAAAAGAGCCACTTGGACCCGTTTCCGAAGGAGAAAAAAAACCTGGGAGCCGCAAAACCAAAACCAAATATATCTCCGGAGCCGCAATCTGACAGCGGGCGGGAAGGTGACGTCGGGACGGTGAGTGACTAACGCACGCACTGCCCCCATGCAACGTCACAGCCAGTACAGCGCCCGCCACAGTGGGGAGTGTCGGGGCGCACAATGCGCCTCCTCCCCTTGCTAGTATCCGCCCCGGAGCCGCGGCAAAGGTGTAAAAGAGCCACATGCGGCTCCGGAGCCGCGGGTTGCAGACCCCTGTCCTACTTCCTCACTGTGGCTGATAATGCCTCATGGCGCCTAGCAACCTCAGGTCAGCCCTCAGCAAGGCTGGCACTTTAATGAAGCAAGTCAGATCTGGTGCCTGAGGCAAAAAAATTGCCTCAGGCAGCAGATCTGCCCCCTGTCATTACTCTGGTGCAATCGCCATGGGGGGGTTAGCAGCTGTATGGGCACAGAGGCATGGGCAGGGAGGAAATCCAGACCTGGAGGGGAGGGAGATTTATTATTTATTATTTTTTTATTCCACTATTTATATACGTTCGAAGCAGCTGCATAGCCATGTTGGCATTTTAAAAATCTTCGAGGCATTCCTAAAAGTCATTTTAACCCCAAGGTTAAACACATGTGAAAATAAAATCTGAAATCAGTGGGACTTACACCCCAGTAGATGTCATTGGGATCTGGCATGTATCCCACTAATTGTGGTAGGACTTGCAATTCAGTAAACCCTTAAAACAGTCCTGGGCCAGATGCCTCTAGGAAGATCACAAACAGGCATAAAAGGCAATAGCTTTCCCTCAGTGTTTGTCCTCAGCAGCTGGCATTCAGGAGTATAAAACACATAGACATTCAATTTAACTACCATGCCTAATAGTGGTTGCTAGGCCAAACATGTCTTTTTGTCCTTAAATCAGGCACATTTAAGCTAAGAATGTTACACTATGATTCCTGTGGGAGCTATGTAATTGCTGTAGATGCTATGGCAGTGACCACATTATCTCAGGCCTTCAAGAACCTCATTTTTTATGAAGTATTGGATATGGTACAGAAATAAGTTCTTACTTGAGATTAGAGAGCTCTTTAATCAGTCCACAAACAACATCTGTTGCATCTTCTTGTTTGTATGGATCACAAATCCCCTCAGTCACCTCATTCCTGTTTTTTTTTGGGGGGGGGAAAGGAAAACAGAAGCAGGAGATCAGCAATATATATCTTTCTAGATTAAAAGTGTGAGTGTTTTCCAGGTGTCATGCCTTTTCAAACATCAAAGGATATTATCTTTACTCCACTGACCCCTTGACCTAGGATTCCAATCCCATCCTACAAATAGCACATCTAACAAATGACTTATTAAATATTTATGTAGAATATAGGTTTTAATTATGGTTTTTTATTGCACTTTTTCTTAAAACTGCCTGCCCCAAGCTTTTGAGATGGAAATAAAAATCATCCACTTCCATTAGCTCTGGTGTTTCAGGTGTGTGTACACACTCATGCAAAGCCACATATGTAGGCCTAGTAATACCAACTGGAATGCAAAATACAGTACCAAGAAAGCTCCTACTAGGAAATCCACCCACCTGTCACTATTTGGATAGATCAGATTAATGGCTGGGACTGGTGTTTTGATTCCACTTTGTTCTCCTACAGCACACTGATCACTTTTATCCTTGGAAGGGCTATGTGGATTATCCAGAAAGGATGTCTGAAGGGATAGAAATGCAGTTTAGCGAAACAGGTATATTCTCTATGTAAAAAGCACCAGTGAAGGACTTGTTCAATCACAATCTCAACCAGATGGGGAGAAATCTGCAGCAATAATGTTCATAATTAATGTAATAATTGGGTTATTAGACACAGAGGTTTCAGAATGTTGATACATAGACATATCCACTAGTTAGCTTTTAGACTTTATGCAAATAATTTTTATCGTTTCTTTTGGCTAGATGTGATGGATATAATTTTAAGAGAAGCCTCCTGCAAACGAGCAGAGATTGTTTGTAGCCTGAGCTACTTTGGGGAGGGCAAGGGGACAGTTCACCATTCTTCATCTACAGTGTGTTCTGCTGGCAAGCCCCTCCCCCCCCCCACTACTACTGCCGCTATCCCCATCCTCCCTCAGCAACAGGCCGGCACCTGCTCCATGCACACAGCGAAGAATTTCCTCCCACATCCTTGTGAGATATAACACAAACAGAACTAAAATGAATGCATAGAAATTAGAAGGAAACAGATGTTGGCATAACACTGGAAGAAACCTCCTAAGAGTAAGAGCTAGTTGACAGGAGAGCAGAATAACTAGGAAGATGGGGGATACTCCTTCACAGCAGGTATTTAAGCAGAGGTGGGAAGTCCATCAATCAGGGCTCCTATAGTTGCATCCCCCATTGCAAACCTTGCATTAAGTAGAGGATTGGACCAGATGACCTCCAAAGTCCCTCCCAGCTCTATCCAGCTTTTTTAGTTCAGAGGAGCCACAAAGGCAAGTACAAACTATTTTAAAGAACTAGAATGGGAGCCACTGCTTCCATTGTTGCAGCTTCAGTTAATCTACAGAATCAGTACTAGTTACAATGGGTTTGTTAGATCTGGAAATGACCATTTTATATACTACTGTAATGGGTTCACAAATATTTTTACTGGGATGCACTTCAGTTGCTACAATTATTTTGCACTGTAACACCATTCAAAATTATTCAAACTACAGTAAAATTGGAATCCACTGGTTTTTGTTAATGTTATGAGCTGCTTTAAGGACTCCGGCAAGGAAGTGGGATATAAATCTACTAATTAACTAAAAGTATGTAGTAGTGCAAGGCCAATTCCTTCATAAATTCATATGATGGGTACTGATACTTGCATTTATAAATGCAATCTTAAAAGGATTACTGGAGTGTTAAGGTCTTATCGATTCTGTTGTATAGTAACTGTCATATGAAGAAGTAAAACTATCACTTTCTAAATCTAGTCATTCATGGTCAACTCACCTTGTGTGGTGGAAATTCAAAGATGCCCAGTAGCTGACTGTTAGACAGAATTTCCATATCCAGAGAAAGGGAATCTGTGCAAGGAGAGCATGTTTGGGTCATAGTATCAAGGCCGCTTGGGGCATTTCTGCTGCAACCTGTACCTAATGCAAGGAGAGACTTCTGCATTTCGGAACCAGCATTCATTTCTCTACCAGGATCGCCCACCACCAGTGGTGCTGGAAGAACCTTGACTGTGGAGAGGCCATTTTCCTCATGGGCAGGTTTGTTCTTGTCGTCCTCACAGGTTACCATTTCTTCTTTTCCCTCCATGTAGATGTCAGCAGAAGAGTTTTTTGTTGGGTTTGTTTCTGCCTTGGCAGTCTCAGTCAAATTTTGCTGGGAAATACCTGACAGCACTTCCCTAATTTCAGCTGGTTCCAAATCACATCTGCTGAATTCAGACTGTTTTGTATCAGACACCAATCTCTCACTACCATTTTCCTGTAAAACTGGAACTTCTGGGTCAGGTGAGCCAGTGGGGCCTTTTGCTGGCCTTGCTTTCATTTCAGATTCTTTTTTATTCCTCCCCGTCTCTTCGCTGCAAATCACTGCTTGCACTGAGATTGTGCTGCTCTCAGGGTCAACATCCCCATCAGGCTGTGGCAAGAACATATCACTTGTTTCAAAAACCTGTTCACATTTTGATTCAGAAATATCTGCTTTCTTTTCCAAGTAAGTACTCATAGATCGAATATCTAGAACGTCTTTCCTGGAAGTATTCTGGCCTTGTACACTGTTTTGCTCTGCAACTATGATCTCTTCCATAAAAGGGTTGCTTTGGCTTGCAGTTTTACTCATACCATTTTCCTCTACAGGTTTGCCACTTGACCACAGGTTCAGCTTGTCTGTCCCCTTTTCACTCATTGCAGAGCTGCACAAAGTGACTTGTTCTGAAATTTCAGTACTGCTGCAAATGACATTTTGCTCTTCAGTTTCTCCCCTTCTATATGGAAGGTCCTGGTCTGCTTTTTTGACATCAGTATCTCCGTCTCTAGATACATTGCTTGTATTTAGATGTTTGCCTTGTTCTCCAGGTGTGAGAAATGATAGATCTGTCTCTAGTGGGAAATATGTTCTGTTGTTCTCCTTTTGGGTTTGGCTGAACATGCACTCAATAAGACTTGCGTCTTTACAACTTCTATTTTTGGTCCAGTTTGCTTCTTTTACATCATCTGAATTTGTGATATCATGGAAAACTTTATTTTTATCCATACACTTGTTTGAAGTATCAAGATGCTCTTCATGTGGGGTACTTTTAATATGGTCAGTGACACTGTCCTCTGCCAACATACTAATGCTCATCTCCTTAACAAACTGGCATTTAAATGGCTCTAGAGACAGACCATCTACATCCTTATTACCTGACACTTCCTTTTCACAGATACTTTCTTGTAAATTGGATGCTGTCCCTGTTCCTTGACAGGAATCAGCTAAGCCTGAGTTTGCACCACCATTGTTTATCCCTCCAATCTTGTCCTCATCTTGCATTTTAACATCCAGTCTTTTACTTAATTCTTCACAATGAATGATCAGTTGATCTCCAGCATCCTTCACTTTCGTCACCAATGAATCCGCTGCTTCTGGTGTCTCTGAAGAAGCAACAATGTTCTCGACATAATTTTTTGCTGTGCTGGTAACATTTCTATCCATACAATCACCCTTTGAAGAAGTTGACAAAATTGTGTGTCAGTAGAAAAAAGTAGCACAAACATTTAGCATTTTCTGACTATAGCTACCAGTTCCCATTTAATAGTGCATTTCTATGTATTTAACCATCTATATGCTGCCCCTTCAGGTTCTGAGTTCCTTTACCATCTTTTTACAGCTTATAACAAGCGAGCAAACTTCCAGGTTTGCTTACAGTAAAACTGAAACAATCAAAATAATAACAGCTGACATAATGAAAGGCATATTTAACAACAGAAAAGTCAGTTCAGGTAAAAAGTCTTAAGATATTTGTTTTTTAAGTATTTGCATGCTGCTGAAAAGACATTAGAGTACGTGTCAGGCAAGCCTCCCTGAGGAGAGCATTCCATAAGCAAGCTGACCCAATTGAGAAAGCCCTTTCTTCATTTGCCCTTTGCTAACCTTACTGGAAGAACGGAGCAGGGACACTAAAGATTACCTAAGTATACAGACAACTTAATGTGTGAATATGCAGTTCTGCACAAGTTATCATCTTCCACCAAATAATACTCTATTTTTATCTGCCCTTGGCCTACTAGTTTAAACAGTGAATTGTGGAGTATACACAGTGGAACTCTTTAAATTCCTAGATGGGCTTGTGCTCCCTCTAAAGAAGCAACTTTGCATTGTGGGGGTGCTGCTAGACCCACCTGTCTTGCCAAAGCTAGTGTCCTTAATATGCTTGAGAGTGTGCAGGTGCCTTAGCTGAAAGACAAACTAAAATGTGAGTTTTTCATTTGGGGGGGGTTACTCCATACTATTTATTTATTTATGAACTGCCTCTTAGAGAATGTCACTTAGAATTATTATTATTATTACTATTATTATTATTAAAATCAAAAATAAAAACCATAGTATATAGAAATAAAACAGCACAGCTAACAGTATACTTAAATAACATGTCAGTATATCTTGATTAAAACTAATCATTAAAAGCCCTCTGGAAATTTTCAGTGTGCTTAATTTGAACTAGAAGAGTGCAGTTTGTCTTTAATTATCAGTACAAAAACGAAAGTGTTTTCCCCATGTCCAGCCATAAGGAAACACTTCTCTAAATCACAAGGGTATACATTACATTATATAGATAAGGAGGAAGGGCTTGTTGTACCTTTTCTGTTCCAGTTGTTACAGCTCCTCCAAAATTTCCTTCCTTTTTTTCAGCCAATGTTTTTCTTGGCTTCGTAAACTTTGGTACCAACTTTCCTCCCTACGACCAACAATAAGAGTAAGAATAAAAATAACAATAAGAGTATCCTATACTCAATAAAAGTATCCTATACAATAAGAGTATCCTATCCTTAAGAGATAATAGAGATTGGATTTATCAGGCTCAACAATAACAATAAGAGATTGGATTTATCAGGCTCAACAAAGAAAATTATTTTTGACCTACTGACACTACCCTAAATTTCTGAGGATTTTGCAAAGGAATAAAATTGGACAAAACCTCATCAGGTGGATCCTGAAAGGAAGGCATTGTGATCCAACAGAGGTTCCCACAGGCAGAAAACAATTTTCACTGATTTCTTGCTCCCCTTGCAGCTCCCAGTGTCACTTTCCTTGCTGCTCTGGGAGGATTCCCAACCCTCCAGAGCAGATCTTAAGGGCACAGAGGGCTGCCGGAGGGAACTGTCAAATAGTATCTTCAAGGTATTCCATGGAAGTATCATATTTGCCAAGTGGGGTTCCACTCAGAGGAACTTAAGATTCAAATTACTGTATTAGAATTATTGAACAAGTATTGGTAGTAGTTTCACTCAAAATGAGAAGCACCAGAAGTTCAAGTTTATTTTACTGTCAACTAAAAGACGTTGTGAGCAACAGATAATTCCACAAAAGTGAAAGAACAACAGTAATTTACTATAACCATTAAAATGCAAATACAATAAGTTCATAAATATACCCCACATTTAAGAAAAAAACATCCTGCACTGAAAAAAAGAAAAGAAAAATGATCTGAATTTGATCATATCAATGGATTATGTGTTTACATGTAGAGATTTTAGCACCTAATGGAAAGTAAAGGGTCACCATCGTGACCTTGGCCTCAGGCAGCAAAATACCTTTGGAAATCTTGCACTTCTCCCAATGAAAGGATTGTGTGTGTGTGTCTTTTTCCCCCAGCTGGGCTTCAGCAGGTGACTTTCCTGGTGGCAGGTGTGCCACCTTGCTCCCATGAGTGGGTGCCAAGGGCATGCCAACATCACCATGGTGTGTACACACCATCAATCGGAATCTTGGGGGGGCACACCTCCATTTTAAATTTGTGGGTGCCCGGGCACCTCAGGGGCCGCATAGTTCGCAGCTATACCTGGTGGGTTATAAATTAGCAGGTGCCAATTTCCTTTCCCACCCTGGGCATCAAGATGTCTTGGGCTGGCCCTAAGTGGTCCTACATCTTTGTGTCCACATTTCCACAGGAAAACTCTGTCTTCCGGAGACCCACTACAGTGAAGCAGCAGTGCCTCTTGGAGCCAAGCATGGCAGGAATCATCCCGCATGTGATTGCCCAGTTGCTGGCAGTCCAAGTTCCCTTTGTATCAGAACTTTCCTGGTAGGGGGATTCCTCTCCACCCCCCTACTGCTGCCACAACAGCCAAACCCACTGTTTAAAATATACACACATATGTCAGGGGGTAAAACTAGGTTTTATTTCACCTGGGTCAAAGACCCAGTTTGGCTTCCCCCCTGTGTATTTGCGCGCGCGCGCGCGCGCACACACACACACACACACACACACACACAGAGGTTTTGAGCCTTAATGGTGCCCCTCTGGAGGCTTCACCCAGGGCAAAAAAACCAGCAAGCCCCCCACAGCTATGGCTTTGCAAATATTTAATATAAAGGGAAGGAAGGAAGCTAGCTGTTGCCCAAAGGGAGTGCTTAACTTAATTTTCTCCACAAGGGAGTAAACTGAGTGGTTTTTTTGAGGCAGGTAACTGGTGGCCAGGAACCAGGACTCCGGGGTTCTCTTTGGCCTAATAAAGAGGTGGGGTGGTGTTAGGAGTTCAGGGCGTTTCTTAATACCAGGTCAGACAACTTGTTCACCTAGCCCAGTATTGTCTACTCTGGCTGGAAGTGGCTATCCAGGGCAGAGGTCTTTGACTTCTTCACCCCTGACTACTCAGCGTTTTTAACTAGAGATGCTGGGGTTCAAACCTGGGGCCTTCTGTTCTCAGAGTATGTGCTCTACAACTCCACTAGGGGGAAATGTACGTACAAGGGGCAACCCTTGGTCTTAATCTGCACGCAGCAATAAAGTTTATGAATTCAAAGGAAGGTTGTGTGGAACGACACAGGCTGCTCTTCTGGCTATAACAGTTTTCAAGAAAAAGCTAGACAGACCATTGCTGAAGATGTATTTAGGTCAGGACTGAGCCAGCTGTGCAAGCAAAAGCCCTGGTTTCACTTCTCTCTGGCTTTGAGTGCCCACTGGTGGTTTGGGTTTCCATTGTACTTCTCATTGTTTGAAATTCTAAGCAACTTTTTGAATCCTGATGCGGGCCTTAGCTATACATCAATCGGTCACACACAAAATGTTTGCCATCTGTACAAATTATTTTCTGTGACTAAAGAGAGTGACTTTCATTTCGCTCACTGCCACCATGGTAGTTCCAGCACTGGTAGGTTGATACACTGTAGAAGCAGAGAATGTGGAAGAGCCTTGCCCTTTTCCCTAATCGCAGCAACTCTTCCTTGGATTTTTAAAAAAGCTTTTAAGATCATTTTCCTAGGTGTTTCAGCCATGACAAACAGAAGTATGCAATATAATCACTGCCAGTATACATTTTGAAAGGTGAAATGTTATTGGCTATTGGCCAAAGCAACAACACATGATCAGAAACAAACTCACAGATTCTTGCATTGCAGCCATGTGGATTAGCTCACATATTTTGAAGATCTTATGAGGGGGAAAAGTCCATTTGGACTGTCTCATACAGTCTTTCAACGCATAAGGAGGCTGAAGGGACTATATGAAGGATCTACACACGTGTAGAAATATATGCATGGTGGAGCAATAGGTGTATATATCTGTGTATGTTTGTGGTCTCTTCTGGCTGTTGAATGCCCAGCTAGTAAGCTGGTAGAAGCTAGCCACTGCAATCCTGTGACATCACACTGAAAGAATGTGTAAGGAGGTTTAGTGAATCATCCTCTTTACACAGAGCAAACCTATGCACAGAGCAAGCCAAAGAAGTAAGGCTATTGGGTTCAATGTGGTTTATTCCCTTGTAGCCTTAACAAACTGCCTGATACAATGCTTAAGATACATGCAAGGTGTCAATTACCCAAATATCTACCAGGTAAATCTTGCTGCATATCAGTCACCTCTGATGTCCTCTCTTGCGAGATTTATGTCATACAGACTGCAAGGATTTGGATTTGATCAAGCAGTATGTCCACATAAGGAACACAAAGGAAATCTATTCAGCTATACTTTGTAAATTTACTTTACCTAACCAATAAATTACTAAAAGCTACTCTACAGTTAAATATACTGCTAATGTTACTTGAGACGGAATTTACCTGAGACAGAGGTACAAAAACCTTCATATTATCTTGCTCTTTCCTCTCAAATGAAGCCTTGCTGTTAAAAGACAACAAATATATGCACATTCAAGTTTAGGAAAGGCAAATTAGTAATAGAAATACAGTAACTAGGAAATTCCAGTATGTTTGAAAATCCCAGGATGTTTATTCTGTTTGCAAAATGCCCTCCAGAGCAGAACAAAACAAACATGCTCCATCTTCCATGTGACAGCCCTTAAGATATTTGGAGATGGCTATCATATCTCCTCTCAGTCTCCTCTTTTCCAGGCTAAACATACCCAGCTCCTTCAACCATTCCTCATAAGGCTTGGTTTCCAGACCACTGATCATCATGGTTGCTCTCCTCTGTACATCTTCTAGTTTGTCAATATCATTCTTAAACTGTGGTGCTCAGAACAGGACACAGTATTCCAGATGTGGACTGACCAAGGCAGAATGGAGTGGTACTATTACTTCTCTTGTTTGGGACACTAGACTTCTGTTGATGCAGCTTAGAATAGCATGAGCTTTTTTTGCTGCTGCATCACACTGTTGACTCATGTTAAACTGGTGGTCCACTAAGACCCCAGATCCTTTACATATGTACTACTAGTAAGCCAGGTGTCCACTGTCTTATATTTGTGCAGCTGGTTCTTCCTTCCTAAGCACAGAACCATATATTTGTCCCTATTAAAATTCATTTTGTTAGTTTGGGCCCAGCTCCCTAGTCTGTTAAGATTGTTTTGATTCCTGATTCTGTCTTCTGTGGCATTAGCTACCCCTCCCAGTTTGGTGTCATCTGCAAATTTGATGGGTACCCTCACAATTCCTTTGTTCAAGTTGTTTATAAATACATTTAACAACGGGCTCAGGACAGAACCCTGCTTTACCTCACTTGTCACTTTTTCCCAAGATGACAAGGAACCATTAAGAGCAGTTTGAGTTCGGCCAGTTAACCAGCTACAAATCCACATAACAGTTACCTCGTTCAACCCACATTTTACCAGCTTCCTTGCAAAAATATCATGGGGACTTTGTCAAAGAAAGGGATCCTAGAACTTGAAGGAAGATGGCATTAGATCTTCTAATGAAGAGACTTTGCTGGGCGCTTATTAAATGGACATTAGTCTCCTCCATTATTTTTTAAAACTGAAATCTTACCTGAAATCTAAACATGCAGGGCAGCTTAAAAGTTTGTTTGGTATTTTGTGATATTTTTGTTGGTTATCAAAATGGTTTACAGTACAGTGGTACCTCCGGTTACGAACTTAATTCGTTGCGGAGGTCCGTTCTTAAGCCGAAACCGTTCTTAACATGAGGTGCGCTTTCGTTAATGGGGCCTCCTGCGGCTGCCGCCGGTGCGAAACTTCCACTCGCATCCCGGGAGAAAGTACCCAGCTAGGGGCTAAAAACACTGAAAAGTGGGAGCAGCCAGGCTGACTCATCTCACATAAATCACTTAGAAAGTTGCCTGCACATTTTGCTTTATAACTTTACTTCCATGACAGTTAGAGACTTACTGTTTTACACACTGAAAGTACAGAATCTGAAGCCCTTTGCAGGAATGGGTCCTGGTCCAATTGCTCTAGTTGCATCATTATAATCTGACATGTGAATTCACATGCTTAATAAAACTTTTGTCCAGAAGCCTTACTTTAGAACAATCAGAATTTAATCGTATGAGGAGTCTCAGTTGTCTTTCTCTTATCAATTGCCACCCCTTGATTTCTCTGTCCAGTCCAACCATGTTTCAGTCATTTCATACTCTGCTTTGAATCAAACTTGATTACCTTGTATCCAGGTCTGCTACTAAATTTTCTGTGTTCGTGTTTGCTAGGCTATTTCTTTGACATTCTTGAATTGTTCCTGATACAATTACTTTTGTGGAAGAATTGTCAGAATGAAAATTCTGTACTGGCATTTCTGGATCATTCCCTTCTGTAAGCTTCCTCCTAAGGCACTTGTTTGCTTTGGATAGGCCATGTTCCTTGTTCTCTTCTTTTATTTGGGGAAAAAAATATTAATCAACCTTTTTGCAAAATAAATACAGCAATTAATATTGACTTTATAATAAAATACATTAATCACCTAAAGGAGAACACTTTTAAATCCTGTTGATTTCAATAGGCATTGATTTCAATGCACATGCTTTAAGTCTGCTACTGAATAACAAGGCTTAAATGTACTTAATTCAAGTGGATCTGCTTAATTTATTGAAGCACATGCTCTCACGACTTACCGTACACTGCAAACCTAGACATGCTTACTCAGGGGGGAAGAGGGTTCTAGAAACATTTCTCCCATGAACTTCATTAAGTTAACTTAGCTTAGGTTCCAAGTCAATGTGACAGCTTTTGGAATTGATATGCAAATAGTTATACTGGCTTACTCCCAGGTAAGCTTGCAAACTTTTCATAAGCAACAATCTACCTCAGCATTTTGGGGGTGGGAAGTGATTTGCACAAAGGTGAGCATCTACCCAAAACAAAAAAGGCTGTTGAGGGCAGGGGAGGAGTGGCTGGGGGGAGGATCCAGAATACACAGAACTGAGTGTGTTAATTGTCATGTGCTATTTGTGTACACAGAAAATCAGATCTGCACAATCTGCTAGTGACATTAAGCCCCCGGTCTTGAAGCACCACAATATGGAAATGGCTTGAAAAGATTGGAGGAGGGGGAAGTCTTATATAATGACAAAAAATACAGTGTGATTCTATTACCTGGAATTTGTCCCTTCTTCCTTTTACTCATTTTAGTGGCTTGGTAGATCTAAAGGGAAATATCAATTTAGGTCAATGTTTTCTACTAAAATAAAATATATTGCATTATTAGATGTTATATCATGGTGTTTTGACAGCCAAAGTTAATCATATGCTGTTTTGAGACATTTTCATGCATACTAAACTCTAGTATGTGAAAGTTTAACTCTTCAAGAGTCACATTACCATACAGGCTGTTTTTTTCAGAATCCCTTAGTAATTATAAGCTGGCTGTGATAATCAAAAACTTGCCCTGTCAGAGGAAAGTATTGAGTTAGCAAATTTTGGGGGCTTTTCCAGATGAGGCTTTTGTTATGCACTCACTGTGTCTTATTTGCTAATTGTTCTGAAATCGCTCCTGTTATTCTTTGCATGGAGGCCCTCACTGTCCATCAAGTCACAAATTAGAAGATCTTAAAATAAAAAAATTGAGGCATGGGCCACCCATTTGCCCCACCGTGAATACAGAGCTGCCTGCAGTACTCTTGGTTCAGTGTAGTCTACGTCTCAACAGTATCTTACTGCGTTATCATTAAATGGACAATTAAAGCCGTTTGTCAGAAATCAGTTCTAAAACGCTTAATCCCATGCAGAGCAAAGCCGCCATTGTTTTGCATTGCTTCTCTTCAACACCATGTAATAGTGCAGGAGATTCAGTCACAAGTCGACCTTTAGCTTCAAGTGAAAAACCTTGCCCCCTTCTCCCCCCAAAAATAATTCTGTGAACACAAAGCAGAAAACATAACCAGCAATGACACAGCTGTTTAAAAAATATGAATATGATGGGGAGAATCAGATCCAGACTGAGATGTTGGGTTTTAATTCCCGCCCTGCATAATCAATCACATGGATGCAGTGCACACACACTATTTGAATGGAAATGCCCATCAACTTTGTGGAGGCCTGGCCCTATCAAATAATTTATTTTGGGGAGCCCATAGGAGTTGGGTCCTATGATATGCAACGTTGAGGGGCCCTAGGTTGCTTAGCTGGAGAGAAAACAGTGTTAAGCCAAGGGGGCTGAAGCATTAAAAAATGGAAAATTTTTATGTAACCAGCAGTAACGTTATTGCTTTGTGCTGTCCATGTCTGCTGTATCCATAAAACAAAAGTCATGAGGGGGAAAATACAACTAAATAATAAATGCACATAATACAACTAAATACAAAAGAGAGGAACTCAAAGGAGCACCTGCTTTTTGAGCAGCACAAAAAGTGAGGGAAGGCAACTCCCTAACGACTTTTCCCGCCAATTCTCCTTTCCCCCCCTCGCCCCCACCCCTAGAGCTAGGAAAAAGGGTAGAACGAACACCTCTTGGTTTCCGGTGTTATTCGGGGACCCTTTTCCTAGGGTGGCAAAACACACACAGACAACCACAAGCAGCTAAGAGCAAGTTTATCCCGTCGCTGTATCTTTCAGTGTTCCTTGCAAACCGCTCTCCTTCTCTGCCTTACCGCCCAGCTTTGCCTGCTATATGGAGAAAAAGAGACGCGGGGCCAGGTTTGGTGAAAGGAACTATCCTTCAGCCTCAGCCTGCCCAGCGGGGAAATAAATCTGAACTATACCAGGCTATGCAGTACGGCTGCAGCGTCTCTCGGCCCGCCTCCCCGCTCCGATTTCCAAGCGGAGTGCGAGAAAAAGGAGGCAGCGATGCCTCCGGCGGCCAGTTGCTGCGAATCGAGATCGGGAAAAAGAGCTGCTCCTGCGCTCAGGTTCTGCGCACGGGCTTCCCCGTGGCTAGCCACTGTGGGGATAGGATCCTGGGCTTGATGCTGAGCCCTTTGGCCTGATCCAGCAGCCGGGCTCTCCTGATATTATATGCTCGAATCCTGCTCGCGGGCTTCCCCCAAGGGGCATCTGTCTGCTGGCCACTGTAATAACTAGGTGGGCCCGATCCAGCAGCCGGACTCCTCTTACGTTCTTAGGGCATCTGCAGAAGTGTGCATGCCCACGAAAGCTCATGCCAATAACAAGCTTAGTTGGTCTAAGATGCTACTGGAAGGATATATATATATATATATATATATATATATATATATATATATATATGCAATTTATTTTATTTCCATTTGAATGCAACACACATCAGTTTTACTTTCAAGTGCTAGATCCTTGTTAAAGACAATGCATAATCAGAAAAGCACTTTCACGCCTCTCCACTTGCAAGGCAATAAGCAGCATGACTAAGGGAAGCCTTTCCAAACAGTGGGCTTGCTGCATGGCATTAATCGCTAGCAGTTTCTTATGGGACAAGAGTCTTCATTTTGTGTAAGGCAAACAGTAAACATTGGGCAAACAAACAGTTTCTTTACCCTTCACAATAGTGCACTTGAATGCCTTAACCCACCATCTGTAGAGGAGGCTTTTGTACTTCATCACTAGCTTACTAAAAAGCTGGATTTTTTTTTATTTTGTTCTTAGGGCAGTTTCTTTTTCCTCGCCCAGTGCAGGAAGCATTTGCGAAGCAATATTGTACTTTAAAAAAATAAATTAAAAAGTAACTATCTAAATAAAATACGCGGCGTGCATTGGGGTTGGGGAGGCACAATGTTCTGCCTTTTGTTCCAAATTTTGGCCTGCCAGGCTCCAGCAACTACCGTAGCTGCTCTTCCCTCCGCGCACTCAGTCTACGGACTGGGAAGGGGAAAGCCTGCCGTAAAGCCCGACGGGCGCCGTCGTGCGATGCCGTGCTCGCGACGGAGACGTAAAGCAAGTCGGGGGTTGACGGGCTAGTCGCGGAAAGAAGCCGGAAGTGCGTGTGGCTGGAGCGAGAAGGGCTGGCCCCCAACTTTTGCCTGCGGTGTCGGGGGCGAAGGGCGAGGAGCCGGGCCGCGGCAGGGGCCCTTTGCCACTCTCTGGTTAGCGGCGCAGCCTTCCGAGTCCCTTCGCATGCGCGGCCCGGTTATCCTCACAACAGTCCCGTAAGGTAGGCCAGCATTATTGTTTTTAGGAAGAGAAGCGGCGGGAGAAACATGAACCGGTGATGTTTTATTTGCAAGCCGCCTTGAGACCCTGGTCAGGGGAAAAGGTGGGGTAAAAATAAACTAGTATAGAATGATAATAATGGCCAGATTTATAATTTTGGCTGTCACCATGTGCATGTTTATTATTATTATTATTATTATTATTATTATTATTATTATTATTATTATTATTAATTTATATCCCGCCCATCTGGCTGGGTTTCCCCAGCCACTCTGGGCAGCTTCCAACAAAACACTAAAATACAATAGCCTATTAAACATTAAAAGCTTCCCTAAACAGGGGTGCCTTTAGATGTCTTCTAAAAGTTTGGTAGTTATTTTTTTACCCGAGAATAAGTCCCATGGAACACATTGTCCCACATCCCCCCACTGCCCCCGATGGGTTTTATGGAGTGCTCTAATTAAAAATCTCTCCTTAAGCAAGCCACTGTCTTCAGTGGGGTTACAATACCGTTGTAATCATATCAGCTTAATGCATTGTGAATTGTTTTGAAGAAAGCATATTTTTGTTAAAAAAACAGACTCAAAAGTACTACAGTGGTACCTTGGTTTAAGAACAGTTTAGTTTATGAAAAACTTGGATTAATAACGCTGCAAACCTGGAAGTAGGTGTTTTGGTTTGTGAACTTTGCCTTGGAATAAGAACATGTTTTGCTTCCTGTTGAGTGTGTTCCATTTGTAAATTGAGTCCTTCTGCTATGGGAAAGCATGTGAAGAATGCTTTGGTTTAAGAACGGACTTCCAGAATGGATTAAGTTCGTAAACCAAGATATCACTGTATTCTAGACGTTAAGATTAATACCAGGGATGGTGAGGCTTTCTCCTAAGAGTGAAAGAAGGGGAGAGAAAGTATGTGGGGTTAGTGTTTTGTTTGTTACTATGTTGTTTGTGTTTTTATTCTGTAAACCGCCCTGTGATTCTCGGATGAAGGGTGGTATATAAATCAGTCAATCAAACAAACAAACAAATAATAAAACTGGCTGGCTAGGAGTTGGAGTGATGTGGGCAGACAGATAAGATAGGCGTGGTAGTATAGGCATTTGAGGCGAATAAGATGCGGACTGGAAAGCAGTGGCCGTGGGCTTAGTAGCCTCATGTTATGTGCATTAGCTTGGCAGTAAATCCTATTGAGGCTTATTCCCAGTGATTTCAGCCATACTGAAGTCAATGTATGTGATTAGGGTTGCCACTGCATGGCACCAGACAGAAGAGAAAAACAGAGGAGGTATGGTGGCACATATTTCATGACTTAGTGTCACATATCGCATGTCGTGTGCAATATTAATGGAACACACTTGTGGTTTTCCGGAAGCGCTTTGGAAAAGAAGTGGGGGCTGGGCAGCCATCAGCAGAAGAGGGAGATAATGCGGATAACTGGAATGAGGGAAACAGGGACAACTTCTGACTGATCCCATTAAAATATCCAGCTCCATCTGGCCTGATGCTGTCTTGCACTGACTGAGAACAGAACAAAGAGAAATGAACAGGAACAGGAAGCCACCTTCAGGAGGCAAAGGTGCTGCCACACCTAGACAGGTAGGTTGCTATCCCCTTTTTCTGTGGTGTGATTTGTCTTAGGTGCTCTTTCTTGAAAGCACCTTGTTTTAGGCTGTGCAGGTATCTGCTCCAAGATGCTGCTTTCACATCTTGAGCACTATGAAATAACAATGTGTACACACAACAGGTCCTCTCCTGCCACTCTTGTTTTATGCCCATAGTGTGTAATCCTTCTGCCACAGGAAATCTTGTTCTATAAGACACACCCGACCATAAGACCCACCTAGTTTTTAGAGGAGGAAAACAAGAAAAAAAATATTCTGAATCAAATGTTGTACTAAACTATTTAATAAACAACTGAAGAGTTTCATCAGGATACCCTGAACCTTGAAGATATTTATATCACACACACACACACCCCACCCCACACACATCCAAGACTGGTTAATAAATAGCGAACAGCTGCCAATTCCACTACCCCTTAGCTCTGGTTGTACAACCTGCGAAGCTAACAGTCAATCTAACTGGGTTAAAAACACAACTTTACTTACCTTTTTAAAATAAAAGGATAGACTCTAATAAAGAAGTTTGATAATGTTTTTAAAAGCATTATATATGACTCTATCTTAAGCATAAGTATGTCCCACAGAGAAATTTATGGTCTGCAAATAAAAACATCCTAAAGATCCCAGGCCACAGAGAGGAAAGGCTGGCCTCAACTAGAGCCAGGGCTTTCTCGGCCGCGGCTCCAATCTGGTGGAACGCTCTGTCACAAGAGACTAGGGCCCTGCGGGACCTGACATCTTTCCGCAGGGCCTGCAAGACAGAGCTGTTCCACCAGGCCTTTGGTCAGGGCGCAGCCTGACCCCCTCCTCTGGCAATCTGCACAGAATTTTGCTTGATGGTTGCCATTAATTTGATTTTAATTCATTTTATAATGAATGTTTTTAGAATGTTGAACTATTTTGATTGTTCTTAGCCACCCTGAGCCCAGCTTCGGCTGGGGAGGGCAGGATATAAATAAAATTTATTATTATTATTATTATTATTATTATTATTATTATTATAAATATCTCTAACAAATGTTAACTTACTGGGTTGCCAGATGCACAATTTGGCCCCAGTGCTTCTGCTTTTTAGGGTTTCCAGCTTACTGAAACCATGTTTAAAGATACAAGATGCATTTTAATTGTAACAGTATCATTAGATGCTGCACCAATAAAAAATTGGCACGGTTGTGACCCAGCTGTGTTGTGGTTAGGGGGCAGAGTGAGAAGTGGGAGAGAATGTGTGATGAGACTTCTTCACTGCTTTGTAAACTGGCAGTAGGTGTGGCAGAGCAACAGGTTAGTTCATAGTCTGCTTGCGAGAGGAATTATTGTGCAAAATGCTTCCTTGTTCTGGAGATGTTTTCCAAGATGTGGGTGTGACTTGGGTGTGTTCTGAGTCTAGTCCACCCTTTTAGATTCCAAGTAGGCAGAGCAAAGCAGCATAATGTAGGGCAATTATATTTCAGTGTAGTCTCGCTGTTGAAAATCCTTCACGTATGTGACAGTGGCATAACATTCCTTAGCAAATAGAGAAACTTCTGAAGGCTCTTTCTTCAGCTGGTGGATTAATAAGGGCTGAGCAAATAGGCCCTAGTGGAAGGGAACAAACACTTGCCTAGGGCATCAGGCTCCTGTGCAACAAGTAAAAATTGTGATGCTATGAAAATTCAGTTAATAGATCAAGTACAACATTAGGACAATTTAAATGTTAGAAACGCCCCCAGTAATATGGTAGCCAGTAGAGTAGCATCAATTCTGATTGCAAAAACAACATATAATTCTGTCAGTAGACTCATAATGTCATTTATGTTCCCCTGAAAACTAGTACTTTTGTTGCAATAAGTATCCATACAATAGGCTCACTTATTATTGCTTAATAATATTTAAGGCTGCAAGAGGTAGTTAAAGGAATCTGTATTTTTTAGAACAGCTAAAGGGGTTGTAAAACACATATCTTCTTTGAGGTGAGCTTCAGAGGCACCCACACACATCCCTGTATTGTATCCAAGCTTGACATAATTTCTCTGGCATCTCTAGATCTAACTTGCACATTATTCAGGCAGGTTTGTGTGGTTATGAAGGAACACTACTCTTGTTACAGAGAAATGAAACTCCAAGCCATTGGGACAAGACTTCATCTCACGTTCCATCTATTGCCATTCAATACCCTGCTGCAGGGTTATACACGCAGGCAATATCTTACCAGAAAGGCAGTTTGTCTACCATTATTAGTCTTCTCTGTAACTTACAGATAAAGGAGACATAACATATAGAATAAGAGAACAGGAAGAACATACATTTAAAGAAGATCAGAAAACATTTATTGAATATATGGAAAATAATTCAGTGTACAGCCAAAAACGCTGTCAGCATTAAGATAAATTCAACAGTGTAAATAAGTTTTGATGAAAGCAATAATGGAAAACAGATTGGTACAGTTTTTGTAAAATATGCGGGGATATAAGATATGTAAAATGAACCACGGAAAGAAAGAAGGGAAGAAATTGATATCTTAAGTATGTAAAATGTTTATTTGAAATTGTAAAACAGAAAATTGAATAAAAATTATATTTTTAAAAAACCCTAAAGTGTGTATGTACACCTGGGGGGTGTGGGGGATAAAGAAGGCATATCCTGTTGGGAATACTTCAGGGAATACCTGGGCAGTGATGAGGCACAACGTGAATGAAGAATGTGCCCCAGAAAACACTGCAAGATGCAAGGAATCTGTGGCTGGTGCTCAGGGGTTTCTTGGCAGACAAATCAATGTTGTGAGAGTTCCCACATGGTATGAAGTTTGAAAAATGCTGCATGGAGTCATATCCTGTTGTGACTTTCATTGATATTTCATAAGAAAAGGAAAGAATTAGAATGTAATGAATATTTGTTTCTTATTTGTTTTTGTTTTTTAAAATCAAAGGAACAGTCACTAAAATCAAAAACACACAAGCTGTATACAGTACATACGTACCTCTGCCCAATGCTTCAGCTGAAAAGATTCCCGGAGTGGCTTACATATACAGTGGTACCTCTGTTTAAGAACAGTCCAGTTTAAGAACAATTTGGTTTAGAAACTCCGGAGAACCGGAAGTAGTGTCCCGGTTTGCGAACTGTACCTCGGTCTAAGAACGGCATCCGAATGGTGGAAGGACACCGGTGGCGGGAGGCCTCATTAAGGAAAGCATGCCTCGGTTTAAGAATGGTTTTGGTTTAAGAACGGACTTCTGGAACGGATTAAGTTCGTAAACCGAGGTACCACTGTAATCAATTTTAGAAGACAATCCAAAAAACAAAAGGAAAAAGGCTGAGGAAAATTGTCTTCCCCAGCTTGGATGGATGCTAATGTTGGTACTTAAACATGTACACAAGCAGTGTGTCTGCTAATACAGTCATTAGTTTGCAGCAGCAGCAACAACAACAACAACAATTTATTCATCCCCAGCCACTCTGGGCGGCTCCCAACAGAATATTAAAAACACGATAAAAGATCAAACATTAAAAACTTCCCTAAACAGAGCTGCTTTCAGTTGTCTTCTAAAAGTCAGATAGTTGTTTATTTCCTTGACATCTGATGGGAAGGCATTCCACAAGGTGGGCACCACTACCAAGAAGGCCCTCTAAGATCAGTATCAACAAAGACTATCCATAAAGCATGAACAGCCTAGGACCCTCGTACCTACGGGACCGCCTCTCCTGGTATGCCCCACAGAGAAACTTACGGTCTTCAAATAAAAACATCTTGAAGGTCCCAGGCCACAGAGAAGTTAGGCTGGCCTCAACTAGAGCCAGGGCTTTTTCGGCTGTGGCTCCGATCTGGTGGAACGCTCTGTCACTAGAGACTAGGGCCCTGCGGGACTTGACATCTTTCCGCAGGGCCTGCAAGACAGAGCTGTTCCACCAGGCCTTTGGCCAGGGCACAGCCTGACTCCCTCCCTCGGCAATCTTCGTGGAGCTCTGGCACAATGGTTTCCAGTGGCCTGATTTGAATCAATTTTATAATGAATGATTTTAGAGTGTTGTTTGTACTGTACTTTTGTACTGTTTTATTTTTGTTAGCCGCCCTGAGCCCGGCTTTGGCTGGGGAGGGCGGGATATAAATAAAATTTATTATTATTATTATTATTATTATTAACATCACATAGTAAGTCTACAGCACTCTTCATGACAAAGTTGTACCTCATTTCCTGTAGATGGGTTTGCTGTTGGATTTTTCACCCGAAGGCTTGATGGCCAGTGATGGGGAGGATGATCACGAACTGGAGGCTGAATTCCTGGCCATTGTTGGAGGCCAGCCAGATCCAAAACGGAAACCAAATGGAAAAAGTAAGTGGCTGCCAGGCCCTTGTAGTGTTGCCTGTTGCTTAAGAAAGTGACTTGAGCACTATGGAGTGTGTGTCTGTGTGTATGGGGTACATCTTGAGCCCATGGAACCTTTCCAGATTCCAAGACACAATCTGTCACCCAACTCTGCAAAAAAGGGGGAAGCTGCCTATAACATGTCCTTCCCTTCCTCTTTATCTCTGTGCTTTCTTTGAACTCTTGAAATATCCTGAATTTCCCATCCCTCCTATTGGATATTATAGACAGCTCTTCTGGCTTCACAAATTTCCCACTCAGTCCCCACCTTTATGCTGCTGAGCAGTGAATGTTTTGGGCTGCAGTACTAGGGACGCAGGTGGCACTGTGGGTTAAACCACAGAGCCTAGGACTTGCCGATCAGAAGGTTGGCAGTTCGAATCCCTGCGACAGGGTGAGCTCCTGTTGCTCGGTCCCTGCTCCTGCCAACCTAGCAGTTTGAAAGCACATCAAAGTGCAAGTAGATAAATAGGTACCACTCTTGTGGGAAGGTAAACGGCGTTTCCATGTGCTGCTCTGGTTCGCCAGAAGCGGCTTAGTCATGCTGTCCACATGACCCGGAAGCTGTACGCCGGCTCCCTCGGCCAATAAAGCGAGATGAGCGCCGCAACCCCAGAGTCGGCCATGACTGGACTACTTTCTTGGGGTAACTGTCAAGAAGAGTTGGCCACCTGCTACTTCAATGTCGATGCCACAGTTCACCATAGGCTTGGCCACCACCACCTTTGACGTCTCCCCACATCAGCATGGACCCAGTCATGCATCTTGGGGCCTCAGTGCAAGTGAGGACACCCCTTCTTACCCACCCCCCATTCACACTCTACTTGTGGCCTTGCCAAAGGTCTCCTTTACCATTTTGAAGCAAAGCCAGTAGACACGTCCAACTACTCCCAAGTGCTTGATGAAAATAATCTATTGAAGACTTGCAAGTTTCAAAGAACTAGAATCTTTTTTTTATAATAATATTTATTAAAAAAACAGTAAAAAACATACAGAGTAACATATAATTTTCCAATATCCACATTTCATTCTCCTCCTTGGGCTTCCTCGCGACTCTCGTTCCTGCATTCCAAACTCTTAACTTTTACCAGCAAATTATTAACTTGTTTCAATTCTTATAGTACAATTTTCCAATATTAAATCTCAAATTTTAGAAAATTTAGACCACAATTCTAAAGACTTAGTTTTAACATAATATTTATCCAAAATTTGTATTTTCTTTTAATAGCATTTAGATTCTTATTCCTTTTAACTAGTTTGTTGGTACCATGTTGTTGCTAATCTTACATCTTTCTTAACATTCATACAATTTGCAATGTTTTTGTAGATAGTCATTAAATTTCTTCCAGTCCTCCTCCACCAGTTCTTCTCCCAGGTCTCGGATTCTGCCAGTCATTTCCGCCAGTTCCATATAGTCCATCAGTTGCATCTGCCATTCTTCCAGTGTGGGCAAATCTTGAGTTTTCCAGTATTTGGCAATGAGTATCCTTGCTGCTGTTGTAGCATACATAAAAAAAGTTCGGTCTTTCTTTTGCACCCTCTGGCCGACAATGCCCAGAAGAAAGGCCTCTGGTTTCTTAGGAAAGGTATACCTAAATATCTTTTTCAGCTCATTATATATCATTTCCCAGAAAGCCTTAACTCTAGGGCAGGTCCACCAGAGGTGAAAGAACGTTCCTTCAGTTTCTTTACATTTTCAACATTTATTATCTGACAAATGGTATATCTTTGCAAGCTTGACTGGGGTCATGTACCACCTGTATATCATTTTCATAATATTTTCTTTCAAGGCATTACATGCCGTAAATCTCAGGCCGGTGGTCCATAACTTTTCCCAGTCAGCAAACATGATATTGTACCCTATGTCCTGTGCCCATTTTATCATAGCTGATTTGACCGTTTCATCTTGTGTGTTCCATTTTAGCAACAAGTTATACATTCTTGAAAGTATCTTAGAACTGGGTTCTAACAGTTCTGTTTCTAACTTTGATTTTTCCACCTGGAATCCTATCTTTTTGTCCAACTTTAAAACTTCTTTAATCTGAGCATAATGTAACCAATCTTGCACTTTCCCCTTTAGTTTCTCCAAACTCTGCAACCTCCAGTTATCTCCATCTTTTTCTATTATTTCCCAATATTTCGGCCATTTGGCCTCCATATTGAGTCTTTTCGGGGCCTTAGCTTCCATTGGTGATAACCACCTTGGGGTCTTATTTTCCAATAAGTCTTTATATTTTGTCCAGACATTGAACACTGCTTTTCTGACAACATGGTTCTTAAAGGCCTTATGTATTTTAACCTTGTCATACCACAAATATGCATGCCATCCAAAAGCATTATTAAATCCTTCCAAATCTAAAACATCCGTGTTTTCAAGAAGCAGCCAGTCCTTCAACCAGCAGAAAGCTGCTGATTCATAGTACAACTTTAAGTCTGGCAGGGCAAAGCCCCCTCTTTCTTTAGCATCAGTTAATATCTTAAACTTAATTCTGGGCTTTTTGCCCTGCCAGACAAATTTAGATATATCTCTCTGCCACCTCCCAAAACACTCCATTTTATCCACAATCTGCAAAGTTTGAAACAGAAACAGCATTTTTGGCAATACATTCATCCAAAGAACTAGAATCTTTCCCTCTGAGTACTCCTTTTCTTGGTCTTCTGATGGCTCTGTTGTTGTTTATTTAATTAGAATTTTTCTCCGCTAAGCATTCGCAGTTGTTTCAAAACTTGTTCTGAAATCCCTTTTGGACCAATCTTGAGTTGATTTTGTGACATGTGATAATGGTCCGTTTGCTTTTTCTTTCTAGCTCCTTTGCCAATGGAAGCTATTGAAAGAATGGCCGCTTTCTGCATGAAGGACCTCGACGAAGAGGATGGGGTAGAAGAGGAAGATTTGGAAGATGACGACGAACTCTTGGTAAAAATTTCCTTGGAGCCTCGTAGGGTACTGTGGGGAGGAGGCGGTTGGAGACTGACAGTGGCATTACGTGGATAGAGAAGGGAATTGCCAAAGTGGCGAGGCAGAGGCAGGCTAAGACGGATCCTCTGAGAAGAAGGGGAAAGCCTGCTAAATAGAGAACAGGAGGTTGTTCTGGGCACATGGAGGAGAATAATAGAAAGCATACAGGCATTAATGAGAGAGGAGACAAAAGTGGCTTGTGGGTGCAGGAAAGACAGATTCAGTTGGTATTATGGATCGGAAGTAAAGGGGTCGATTGGATGTTCTGGGAAAGATGTGTGGGAGAGGAACTAGGGATGGTACCAGCAGCAGATGCGGCGCCAGGGTGCAAATATCCGCCCAGCGCCCCCAAATTACTGTGGATAGTGTTGGGGTGGCCCTTGCTGCGCACTGCCAGCCATTGGGGGGGGGGCGCAACTCTCCCCCATGCCACTGCAGGAGAGCGATCTTTGCAGAGGCTTGGGAGGGAAGTTGCGCGCCCGGCAGCCATATGGTTGGTGGGGCGCAGCTTCCATCCATAGCTGTCAACGTTCAGATTTGAAAATAAGGGATCAGCAGCCTCACTTGACCCGGGGACAGTCTACAGGATATCTAACAATGCGGGATAGCAGCAGGAAACGGCGCTGAAATAAGGGAATTTCCCGGGGGGGAAAAGGGAAGGTTGACGGCTATGCTTCCATCCTAAGCCTCTGCGGGGATCACTGTCCTCCTGAGAAGGCTTGGGAGGGAAGCTGCATGCCCACCAACCTTATGGTTGCCAGGGCACAGCTGGTGGGTGTGCAGGGAAAGGGGAGGCCGCCAGCAAAGCTGCACAGCTCCCCCACTGAGAGGCCGGTGCCCTGGCGCAATGCACCACTAAGCCCTATGGGAAAGATGGCTCTGGATGGTACAGTTCAGGATGGATGGAAAGGGGAAAGATGGGGGCAAATAAAGCTTTGCTTCAGATTTTGTCAGTCTTTCCTTGAAGAGTACAAAATTTGAATGTATTATCAATATTGTTCTCTTCTGTGTAGGCTGAACTCAATGAAGTCCTTGAGGAAGATGCTGAAACCAAGGATGCTCCAACACTTTCTCCTGCTCCTGTTAAGGTGCGAACCTCCCTTCCGGCTTGGGTTTCTTCCTCTTTTCTTCTTGTTGGGCACTTTTGGTGGTGGCTTCTTCCTTCTGTGGGGGGTGGGCACAACTCCTCTGTTTCCTGACCATTTGCCATGATGACTGAGGCTGGTGGGAGTTGGGAGTCCCAGCAGCAGTTGGAGGACCACAGGATAGACTTTGCCTTATCCTCACCCAGCTGTAATAGGGGAATAGCAACAGTGTTCTACACCACAGGGCAGTTGCAGTAACGCTTAATGACATAGTGTGCATGTGTGTGAAGTGCTTCTCTGCAGCAGAAGTGAGCCCCCTTTTTAAACCAAAGGGAGGGCTGCATTTGCTTCTGGGCAACCGTCCCACGGCCACATGCTAGTGATGGGACAGAGACAAAAGCGGGCATGGCAACAAAGGTAAATGGTAACTTTCGGTTTCTAAGCACACTCTCACATTCCTCTCTTCCATTCAGACAAACAAGAGGCGTTATTGGAATTCAAGTAGACACTTAGGGTGCGATACGGGGCCAGTGAAGAGGGTGTGCTAATAATAATTTAATAATTTATTAAATAATAACTGTTAACTAATAACTAATAGAGAGAGCTTTAGGGAGTCCAAATCCTTAAAACATCCCCATATCGTAGGTCCATAATAATAATTAAGGCTTAGGATGATAGCAAGAGAGTGCAGCTTTGACAATGAAGCAATGACTTCTGTTTTTCATACTGAGAGTACAGTGGTGCCCCGCAAGCCGAATGCCTCGCAAGACGGAAAACCCGCTAGACGAAAGGGTTTTCCGTTTTGGAGGTGCTTTGCAAAACGAATTTCCTATGGGCTTGCTTCGCAAGACGAAAATGTATTGCGAGTTCCTGCGGGGTTTTTTTCTTTTCCCCCCCTTTTTCCCAAGCCGCTAAGCCGCTTGTCAGCTGATTAGCTAAGCCGCTTATCAGCTGAGCCGCTAAGCCGCTTATCAGCTGATCCGCTAAGCCGCTTATCAGCTGATCCGCTAAGCCGCTTATCAGCTGATCCGCTAAGCCGCTTATCAGCTGAGCCGCTAAGCCGCTTATCAGCTGAGCCGCTAAGCCGCTTATCAGCTGAGCCGCTAAGCCGCTTATCAGCTGATCCGCTAAGCCGCTTATCAGCTGATCCGCTAAGCCGCTTATCAGCTGAGCTGCTAAGCCGCTAATAGCGCTAAGCCGCTAATGGGCTTGCTTTGCAAGATGAAAAAACCGCAAGACGAAGAGACTCACGGAACGGATTCTTTTCGTCTTGCGGGGCACCACTGTATGCTCTTTTTTTCCTTCTATAAAAAGATCTTGCTCCAGCTGCATTATAGTGCACAGACAGGTGGGTGCTTCTGCAGGGGAGCGGAGGGACAAGGCCACTTTCTTCCTTGCCCAATGTCTAGAACTTTTAGGTTGGGGGGCATGGCGTCAGATGTGCAATGTCTTCAACAGATCAGCAGTGGACAAATGTGGGGATTGGGTTTGTTTTTTCCCTGGGGAAAAAATGGTCTGTTTCATGCTTTCCCAGACAAATAATACCCCTGCTGATTCCAGCAACACGGAATCGGTTTTGCTAGAAAGACTGGCCATGTACAAAGCTGCAGCTGCTAACGCAAAGCAAGCCAACGAAAGTTCCAAAGTGCGTCGCTATGAAAGGGGGATCAAGGTAAGCCACCAGATATTCACTGAAATATAATTTTGAAATTTGGCAACCAGATCTTCTAGGTCTTGTATGAAAAACTATCAGAAATTGAATTTTTTAATACCGTATTTACTCAAGTCTTTTTTTTGCCAAATCATGCTGCAAAAAATTGGGTGCGCATCAGATTCAATGGGGCAGTAAAGGTAAAGGTACCCCTGACTGTTGGGTCCAGTAGCGGACGACTGAAAAAACCCCTCACACTGCTAATTTGAAAACACTCTGTCTGAAGAGAGACCAAATCACTTGTAAACTGTGGCTTAGTTTAGATGTCAAGAGCTCCTGTACAGACCGAATTGCCAAGGCAGAGAAGCTCCCAATGCTTAAACCGTTTGTGTATCTAGGATGAGTGCATCTACAAAATGAGTAATTTTATTCATAAAACACTACCCTGTCATTCAGTACTTGTGGTAAAAGGTAAAGAGACCCCTGACCATTAAGTCCAGCTGTGGCCGACTCTAGGGTTGCGCGCTCATCTCGCTCTATAGGCCGAGGGAACCAGCGTTTGTCCACAGACAGCTTCCGGGTCATGTAGCCAGCATGTCTAAGCCGCTTCTGGCGAACCAGAGCAGCGCACGGAAATGCCATTTACCTTCCAGCCAGAGTGGTACCTATTTATCTACTTGCACTTTGACGTGTTTTCGAACTGCTAGGTTTGCAGGAGCAGGGACCGAACAATGGGAGCTCACCCTGTCGTGGGGATTCGAACCGCCGACCTTCTGATCGGCAAGCCCTAGGCTCTGTGGTTTAGACCACAGCGCCACCTGCGTCTCATGGAGCATTAGACTTGAGTAAATCCGCACCTTGCTACCAGCTCCTGCTAGCTGGCAGTGAAAAGCAGGCTGTGTCCCATCCATCGATGGAGAGGTTTAAAGGACTCTGCACCTTGTTGCTGGTTCGTGCTTGCATGTGAGAGGGGAGAGATGAAAGCAATCTCAGAGCCCGCTCTTGATCTCTAAGCTACAGTAAGCCATTACATCTGAACTGGCCTTTATCATTAGGGTGTAAGGAAAGAGTTACAGCCTTGGCAAACGTAGGAGGCAGCAGTACCAAACATGAGGAGGTCTTGTGTCTGATTAGATGAGCAAGGATGTAAAAAAAATGGAAAGGTTTGAGCAAGAGTTTGAAGTATTGAAGGTAGGAGCAACAATTTGATGGATGTGAGGACTTAAAGGAAGCCAGTGGGAAAGTCTTTTAAATTTATCTAAAGACACAGATGGAAGCTTCAGAGCGATGTGGGGAAATAATATTTTGGTATGTGTGAAATACAGTGGTGCCTCGCAAGACGAAATTAATTCGTTCCGCAAGTCTTTTCGTCTTGCGAGTTTTTCGTCTCGCGAAGCACTGTCCCCGGACCTGGTCTGAAGGCGGTTTCCATAGGAACGCATTAATTGATTTTTAATGCATTCCTATGGGAAACCGTGCTTCGCAAGACGAAAAACTAGTCCTAGACCTCTTCTGAAGGCGGGCGGGGGGCAAAAGTCTTTGCTCCCCCCCCGCCTGCCTTCAAAAGCCGTCCGGGGGCTTTTAAATCGCCCCAGGACAGCCCCGGGGCGATTTAAAAGCCCCCGGGAAGGCAGGCAGGGGGGACAAAGACTTTTGCCCCCCGCCCGCCTTCAGAAGAGGTCCTGGACCTCTTCTGAAGGCGGGCGGGGGGCAAAAGTCTTTGCTCCCCCCGCCTGCCTTCAAAAGCCATCCGGGATAGCGGGAAGCGCTTCCCTGCTATCCCGGACTGCTTTTAAAATGCTGTCAGTGGGGAGCAAAGCCTTTTGGCCCCCGCCGGCCTTCCTGGACCTCTTCTGA
Source organism: Podarcis melisellensis (assembly GCF_964234715.1). Lineage (NCBI taxonomy): Eukaryota > Metazoa > Chordata > Lepidosauria > Squamata > Lacertidae > Podarcis > Podarcis melisellensis. The sequence goes on from NC_138534.1 coordinate 7,499,494, forward strand.
AGGCCCGAGGGGGGGGGAAGGCTTTGCTCCCCACCGCTAGCATTTAAAAGAGGTCCCCGGAGATTTCCCTATGGGCTTTCTTCTTGCGAAGCAAGCCCATAGGGAAATTCGTCTTGCGAAGTGCCTCCAAAACGGAAAACCCTTTCGTCTAGCGGGTTTTTCGTCTTGCGAGGCGTTCGTCTTGCGGGGCACCACTGTACATGGGTTTCTGAGTGGGGAAAGCCCTCTCATTCTCAGCTTGTGTTTTAAGTTTCTGAAACATGCATGTTACACTATATACATTCTTCCCTCAGACTCTGGAAAACTTGTTGACCTCTGTGAAGAAAGGCAAAAAGATTGACGAAGATGAAATTCCTCCACCAGTGTCTACAGGAAAGGTCTCAAATTCCCAGCAGCAGGGCTCTCCTTTGAAGACAGCTTCAGCCTCAGAGGTCTCCTCCGCCTTGGATGAAACTACAACTGTTGCCAATCACCTTCCTCCAGAGTCAACTCCTGCGGCTCCTGAGCAACCACCTTCTCAAGCACTGCCTCTACCTGAACTATCCCCCAAGCTGCCACCGCCAGTACTTCCAAAACCAAAGATTTCTCCACCTCCTCCTGTGTCACTTAGATCCCCGGAGGCTCCACAAGAAAAATCTGCCGCTGTGGAACCTTCTCCTTCTTTGGGTTAGTACTCAATGCAAACATGCAGCATAAAAAAGACCAAGATGTTTGAGAGATGTTTGACGGGTGATTGGGGTAGCTGTGGAAACCCAGCCAGATGGGTGGGGTGTAAATAATAATAATAATAATTATTGTTGTTATTGTTGTTATTTATTGTTTAAACCCCACCCATCTGGCTGGGTTTCCCCAGCCACTCTGGGCAGCTTCCAACAAAATATTAAAATACATTAGTCTGTTAAACATTAAAAGCTTCCCTAAACAGGGCTGCCTTCAGATGTCTTCTAAAAGTCTGGTAGTTGTTTTTCTCTTTGACATCTGGTGGGAGGGCATTTCACAGGGCTGGTGCCACTACCGAGAAGGCCCTCTGCCTGGTTCCCTGTAACTTGGCTTCTCAGAGCAAGAGAACAGCCAGAAGGCCCTCGGCACTGGACCTCAGTGTCCGGGCAAACGATGGGGTGCCTTCCAGGTGTTTCTTGGACTCCCAAGTCCCAACAGCATGGCCAGCAACTGGGATGATAGGGGTTGTCGTCTAGCAACATCTGGAGGGCTATGGGGTCACCACCTCTAGGTTAAAGCCATGTTTAGCCTTGACTTGTTTTTCAGAACTGTTTTTAGCCTGGTAGTCAAGTAGGTGTCACAAACAGGACCCCATGTTCAAATTCTTACGGTGCTCATTGCATGGGTTTGGACGCTCTGCTGTTTTTCAGTCCACCTTTCATGTCAGAGAACTCAATAGGAATGGGCTTTGCGATTTCTAACAAGAAATCACAAACTGAATCAAAACCAATTGAAGTACTAGAGAAAATGGAAAAAGTTATTTTCTTTAAAAATATACAAATATCATGTAACTTTGGTTCTTTCGTTGCCCTGCCCCAATGAATAGGAGCTATCCTTTTTATTTTTCTTGCTCTAGTTAGCTGTGTTTTGGCTGGTACAATTTAGTTTCAGCGCTTTAAAAAGTGGTGTCACCACTTCCAGTCGCTTTGGATTGGTTTGCGGGGGGGAGGGAGTGACATGAATGAAAAGAAAACCCTACACTAATACGTCATGGTTTAATGACTGTATTTCTTCTTTATGTCATTTGATGCTGTAACCAGCCCCGTGACCTAAAGGTGAAGGTCAGGACAGAAATTTTACTTAGAGATACATGAATTAAAACCCTATTTAGACAACCTGTGCCCCAAGAGTCCTTCAGTTTGTCACATGCACTCACATCACTTACATTTTGCCTTGTGTTTCTCTAATGGCTGATCCTCGTGGCAAGTTGCTTTTGAAACTGATGGGAACCTCAAGGGCAGTTTGTTTAATGTCGTGTGGGGAGGAGGACTGCAAAAGAACTCACAGGGACACACAGCCCAAGTTGTTCTCTGGCTCCCAGTCTTTCAGATCGCTTTGACAGGGATGTGCAACAGCATGTTCTACATCACTGTCTTGCTAGTAGTGATCTCTGTTAGCTGCTTCGGGAGCCTTTTTGACTACAGAACACACTTAAAATGCTTTGCAAAATCTGCTTCTCCTCAGATTCCAAAAGCTCCAGTACCCAGGTGCTTCTGCAAGCCAGACAGCGGGAATACAAGCTGGCTGCTCTGCGGGCTAAACAGGAAGGCAGCATTGAAATGGCTACTAAGTACTACCGCATAGCCAAGGTAAGTGCAAGACAGAGGTCCTTTTTGCAAGAGGTCAGGAAAAACAGTGCTCCGTGGGGAGAATGATCGTCACCAAAGTTGCTATCTCTTTCTGCAGACCCTCGCAAGTGTCCCTATTTTCCAGGGACATCCCTGATTTAGAGAAGCTGTCCCGATTTCTGATTTGGTCCCAGAATGTCTGGTTTTTCCTTGGGATGTCCCTATTTTCATTGGAGAAATGTTGGAGGGTATGGAGTTATCTGACCATCTGAAGGCAATCCTGTAGAGGGAATTTATACAAGTAACTTTTATGTTAATGTTTTTCAGAGCCTTGACCCTCTTTTAGCATCTGTGGGTAAAGGAGAGGCGGTGGATCTCAGTCATCTGCCTCCCCCTCCAGGTAAGAATAGTTGGGTGTTCCAAGTTGTGTTCCCTGTGCATGAGCTTTGGTTCTCTCCATATCATTTGCTAACTTCCTTGTAGAGATATGACACACCAGTTTTACTTCTAGTAAAAAGCAGGTAGAAGTGCATTGATTAATTCCATAATATGAAATAGCTAGCTAATCCAAAATGTAATCCCAGTTATATTTGAGTTGAAACTCTTGAATCAGATGTTTCCTGTCTTCCCAACCTGAAACACATGCCATTACAAAAATTCTAGAATAATCCTTGAGGGACAGTCACTCCTGATTCAGGTAACTTAACAAGACTTCTGGTAGTAATAATAATAATAATTTTATTTACAGTGGATGCTCGGGTTGCGAACGTGACCCATGCGGGATGAACGTTCGCAACCCACAGCGTTCGCAACCCATGTCTGTGCATGTACGGGTTGCGATTTGGTGCTTCTGCGGATGCGCAAAACGCGATTCAGCGCTTCTGCGCATGTGTGGCCGCCAAAACCCGGACGTAACCCGAGGTCTGACTGTACACCCTTCCCATCTGGCTGGATTTCCCCAACCACTCTGAGCTGCTTACAGTACATATAAAACATAATCAAACATCAAACATGAAAAGATGGCAAGGTGGTAAGATGGCAATGGCAGCGGCCACCCCAGTTGAGCCCCCATTCAAGGTTACTAACACTCTCAGGTTAAAAGGGAAAGCTTCACAGTCTTCAGGAAGCCAAATTCTTCCAAGGCTCCTCTCAGGCTGAAGCTTTGTGTACATTACCTAGGAGTGTCTCAATGAATTTGGTAGGACTTGTTTCTTAATAGACATGCATAGGAACGAGTTGTAAGTGCTTTATTTATACTATTCTACTCACAAAGCTAACACGAAGAGCTAAGGCATGTTGGTTGTCCTCCAGAAAGATCATGGCCTAGTCATATGAAGGGAGCTTGAGACTGTTTAAAAAGGATGGAATCTCATCTTTGCTTACGTTGGTGCAAAGTTACATCCCAGATCATTGGATGAGGAGAGTGTACATCCTTGGTCTTGTCAGGAAGAAGATGGATTCCGCTTGTTCTAAATATTTGGTCTGCGTCTTAATCTCGTTACCTTTCTGTTTCTGGGGTGGGGCATTCAGACAAACAGGAAAGTCTTTGTATGGTGACTGCTCAGTGGTGAGACTTGCCCTTTCTTGTAGCCTGAGAAAGGGAGACAAAATCCCTGAGATTTGCTCACAGCTTAGGCCTATCCTGCCTTTGGATTGAATGATCTCCAAGGCGGCTTGCAATCGTCTGCAGTAATACTCACACTACTTGTACACAAACCACAACCCCTTGCTACTCAACAGCTCGTGGTCTCCTGGCCAGGGTGTGTTTCTCTTCTGCTCTGAACCATCAGGGCAAAGTGCATTGGAGCAGGGGCATTGCAAACATTTAGTCTTAATAGCTCAGCACTCCATGGGTGTTTGGGGCAGGGTGGTGGTAGAATGCAACATAGAAGTGTTATATTGAGGAGCCCCTGCTGAAAGACTCATTGACATCTGGTGTCAGTAGGGAAGGGCGCTGCCAGCCTATTGTGAATCGGCTTATTGTCATGCAACTGCTAGCTATTTTTCTTCCACAGATCAGCTGCCCAAGGAGATGTTGTCCCCAAGTATTCCACAGTCGCCTGTAGCTACAGCAACAACACCTCTTGCACAGGCTGCAACCCCACTGGCACCAGGAGTCTCAAGTGCAGGAGGTAAGAACCCAGTAAGGCTTTCTTGCTTCTAGTTTTCCTGAGAATATTGCTTCACTGTGCAGAGCCCTCAGCTCAGCTTCTTGTAGTATAGGCGTTCTGCATTGTTTTTCCTTGGGGCTTTGCTTGCTAGTTTTTCCGCAGGTGGAAAAAGTTCTCGTGGGGTGCAGCCTGCACCCTGTAATAGGCCTGGCCTCTTACGTCACTTGCCTAGTTCTGCCGAGTTAATATATCTGATTCCCTAGACTTGTATAGGACTTTGCATGATGAATTTGGGTATTTTTCCTGATCTGATTTAGCGTGTTTATTTTACTTGTATTTAATAAAGCTTTAAAATTGAAACTGACAAGTTTGTCTAGTATTTATTTGCAGCTGGCACTTGCTCACTGTTGCTGATGAACTTCTGAAAGGATTTTTTTTGGCAGAAAAATAGAAAACTGCAAAAAAAAAATGCCTTGTATCACTGACCCCCAAATTCAAAGAATAGTTTTCCTCAAGGTCATATTTTTAACAAATATGTCATGTGTGGAAACTGTTCAGTCTTAAGCATATTTTTGACAGACTGAAGATGATTGGTGTGCTTTTACAAGTCTAATAAAGGATCCAGGAGACTTTTGATCTTGACCCAACATAGAAGTTTTAAGTGAACATAGTGTTTTATGTCTAGTGTAGTGGTTTTCAATCTCCTTCCCCCTCCCCTGACCTTTAGATAATTGATTAGGGCCTCACAAGACCACCTAATAAAGTATTTTAGTTCCACAAGTGAACAAAAAACTAGAACTCATATTTTAACAGCCATAAGCTAACTTTTCTAAGATGATGGTTATGCTTCTGGTTTAATGATAAAGAAAAATAGTGCCAGCATCATAATTAAAAACAGTGCCGTATAAGGGAAAATCATAGGCTTTCAGTCAGGCCACTGTGAAGAACTTCTTCTTTGACTGGTTAAATTTTAGGGGAAAATTAGAGTGTTGTGTTTTGAAAAGCCAGTGCCTTGTCATTCTGGTTGATATATTTGGTCTTGGTAAAACTAAAGGCCCAGGTCCCTCTCAGGGGGAAAAAATTCAGTCAGGTGCAGGGCCAGGTACAGGTATTATGGGCTATTGTGCAGCATTTCAGCGGACCTTCTGAATGGAGCTTAGACCAGTTTGAGAACTTTGATTCTAAAGAAGGCAAGATCGGTTTGGAGAGGAGTATGGCATATTGTCAATTTTTTTTATCTTCAAAACAATGTCATAAATAAGAGGAGAAACCATTCATCTTTCCACCCATGCAGAATGAGAAGCAGTAATTCCTATCCTAAACTCCCAGGCATATAAATTTAGCTAATCAGGCACTGACGTCAACTGCTGGGGACATTCTGCACTTCCCTGCACTTACCCTATCCCAATGCTGAACCTTGTTTTAGATAAGCCACCCACCCACCCCCTCCTAGTCTCACTTTCTTGCATGCAAGAATGGACGGACATAGAATTGCCTGCTTTGTTTCCAGATGTGCCCCCGCCTCCTCGAGATATTATGGAGGCACTGCAGCAGAGGATGGACAGATACAAGACAGCAGCAGCCCAGGCAAAGAGCAAAGGAGATGACAGGAAGGCTAGGATGCACGAGCGAATTGTGAAGGTGAGGGACCTGCTTTCTTTACGCTTTTGCTCACTAGCTTTCCTGCTCAAATGTTGCATAGCACAGATCTTATGGCAATACCTACGAGGAGCAGATAGAGAAAAGCAATTTGCTTCCTGCTGCAGCATAACTGGGTTCATGGTGGCTGGAATATGCTAATAAGTATTTTCTTCTTGCCGCCTAATGAACGGATACAGAATCGTGGTGATTTTTGCAGAAAACCACAGTTTCCGGGTGTAGAAACTGAATTAAAAGGTTGGTTCTGTTTATTTTGATATACGGGAATTGTGATTGATATCGAGCGTTTGCATCACACATACCACTTGTGTAACTCTTTGGGGGAAATTACTGGCCCTGAGAAATCCTCAAGGATCACCCCCCACAGCAGTCGTAGGTCTCAACATTTTCTTCCCACCCATTCTGCTTTTAGTTCACTATAAATTTGGGCGTCTCCTTGCCCATCCTCAGTGAGCAGGATGAGGCAGAAGAGTGTGTGCTAATGTTATTCTGGTATTATTGCTCCTGTCCGGTGCAGCAAAAGGTTTAAAACCCCTTAACATCCAGCCATTTTAACAATTAAGTTGTTCTATTTTTAAAGGGTTTCATATATTTTATTGTATAAGTGGTGTTGTACACAGCCCTGATATTTATGAGACGGCAGTATATAAATAATTTGATTGATTGATTAAAGCAGGCCAGACTAGAACCAAAGCTAGTTTTCACTTGCTCTGAAGTTCTCCTTGTGCTTCTATCTAATTTAGCTCAAGAACAGGATTCCTGATTGACTATAAGCCCCCTGTTAACTTCATCAGTAGATTAAAAACATACAGGAGCTCAACAATGCAGTCTGTGCTTTGCTTAAAAATGAGCAACATTCTTGTAAAATCTGTAGGACTTGGAGATAAAAATGTTAAAACCCAAGTGGCACTGAAAGAACAGTTCAGAATGAGTGAAGTTAAAAAATAGCAATTCAAATGCAGGGCAAGAGATACCAAAAGATGAACTGATTCTACTTACAACTCCAGAAGCAGCAAACTGGTATGAGCTAAGGATTTGGGGGATTCTAGGGTGAGACCCACCCAAGTTACTGCCATTTAAAGCACAGGTGTTTAATGAGTGTACAGGCAGAACAATTGCTTTGATTAACAATGTTCCTGATAATAAGTAAGCAAATATGCATACTCTCATACCTTGTTTTTTTCTGCAACTATCCCAAGAAAAGTAGCCTTACTCACCCTTTTCTAGAAAGACCATGCTCCCAAATTAGGGATTTCAGCTTCTGTTTTTGTTTCCCTCTTCAGCAATATCAAGAGGCCATCAGAGCTCACAAGGCAGGAAAACCTGTTGAGTTTGGTGACCTACCTGTTCCCCCAGGTATGTAACTTGCAATCTTGTTATTGGTAGTTGGGGAGGCAAGGATGCATCTGGCAAATGCTGCCCTCTTGTGGCAACATCATGTGAGGTTACCCCAAAGTAACTCCATCTAAATCAGGTGTGGCCAAACATACAACTACAACTCCCATCATCCCTAGCAGTGGTCAGGGATGATGGGAATTGTAGTCCCAAAACAGCTGGAGGGCCAAGTTTGGCTATGCCTGATCTAAATAGATGGCTCTTCTGAGTTTTCTTCTTGGTTTCCAGCTTAAGCTTCCATCACACAGAGAGATCTTGGGCATTATAAGAAGCCCCACCAATAGATGCCCACATCACAACATCTTCTAAAACAAGAGGACTCCCACCCCAACTCATGCACTCCCTGCATCCCCCCAAGTTGGCTCTGGGGAGTTGGGAAAACCCCCAATACAGCATGTAGAAAGAGGGGAGGTCAGATCATTCCATCAGGCAAGCAAGAAATGCTTGCGCTGATGGAGCTATCCGCTTAGTGCTGTGTTGAATTCCTCCCTATGCTTCTAACTGCAAAGTTTGTGCCCTCCAGAATGAGACAAAGGGCTCAGCTGGCAATCGATAAGATTGCAGATGAAGGTGGCAGCCCTAAGCAAAATTATTTGGAAGGAAAGCGCATTGAAGTGAGTGGCACCTATTTCACATTATCCCAATTGGGGTCAGGGTTTTTAGCATTGTGTTTGCTTTGCTGAAAGCTGAAACTCCATAAAGAAGGGAAAGGGGGGTATCCAGCAAAAAAAACTCAACCTGACCATGTACATCAGGCTTCCTCAACCTTGGCCCTCCAGATGTTTTTGGCTTACAACTCCCATGATCCCTAGCTAGCAGGACCAGTGGTCAGGGATGAGGGGAACTGTGGTCTCAAAACATCTGGAGAGCCGAGGTTGAGGAAGCCTGATGTACATTGAAGGGACTGTCGTCAACATGCCCAGTTATCTTTAATATTTCATTGCTGGATTTTGCATAGGCTGCTTTGAGAGGAAAGAAGTTATAAATACAGTGTGCTAATCGTGGCCGTGTCCTCCACATTGACTCCTGTAGAATAACTACAAACTCTGATTTGTTTACTACACATTTGCTCGAACAAATGTGCTTGCATTTCTGTTACTTGTAGAAAGAGAGCAAGGAACAGTGGGGCTGTGAAATCTTTGGCCACTTGAAATCTTGTTTCCTCCTGGCTTCAAAGATTTCAGTAGACACTGCCCTCAGTTTCAGGCTGTATCTTTACAGCCACAGGCTGGAAATGTGTTTAATTTTTAAAGAACTGGTCTCAGATCCTGAAGAAGCTGACTTCTTCACTCAATACCAAATTCTTTGCTTACACACACACTTCTGGGTGCCATAGATCCATGCTCAGGCTATGGATGTGTTGGATATGAGACTGAGCTTTTGGCCCTCCAGATGTTGCTGAACTACATCGCCCATCAACGCCAGCAAGCATGCCCAGTGGCCCAGGATGTTGGGAATTGTAATTCAGCAACCTCTGGTTGCATGCAGACATTTAGCAGTAGCTTTCTAATCAGTCACTGTGTCATCTTTGGCAGGGTTCCCTCCAATCCAAGGAATGGAATCTTCACCAGGAGATCAAAGCTTTGCGGGGATCCTCGAAACAGCCATGAAACTAGCCAATGAGGAGGAGGATGAAGATGCTGAGGAGGCAAAAAAGGTTGGGTTGCGTGCTAGTCAAAGTCCTGAATGAATTTGTGAGGAAGCATGCAAAACTGTATGCCTTGGTCATAGGTTAGACTAGAATACCCCACCAGCCAACATCACACCACCTCCAGGGGAACTATTGGAAGAGAGGATCAGAAAATATTCCTCTGTGCCACAGGTGCGGCAAGAACCTTAATTGCCAAAAATTGGAAAAAAGAATTCATGCCAACAAAATAGGAATGGCAGGATAAATTATTAAACCATATTGAATTGGATAGATTAACAGAGGCAATTAGGGGACTCCCCAGACAAGAATTTCAAAAAGAATGGGGGAAATGTAAAGAATACTTTACAAAACAGTGCCCTAAAATACACATCTGGACTTGTTTCGATTAATGTGTGCAGGAGACTTTGTGGGTTTGTTTGTTTTATAAGTCATAATTTGAATAATCGTAATAACAACTCATAAAGGAAACAGTTCATAAGAAGTAAACATTAGGCCATGTACAGGATAAAGGAAGTCTTTTGTTTTATTGTTTGTTATATGTTATGTTATGTTTTTGTCTAATGGTGATGGATTTGTTTATTTGAGTTGTGGTGGATTTATATTGTAAATAAATAAAATTAAAATAAAATTTAAAAATGTAAAAAAGAGTGGGGGGAGAACCTGTACTGGCAACAGCATTACTTTTAGAGCTGGTTGTGCAGTCAAGGTTTTAAGATTGAATGCTATGTCATGAACAGAGGTTGGACTTCTCCAACTGCCTTGATATCCCACGTGATTCCCTGCGTGTCAGGTTGGTCCTTCGTTGCACAAAGGAATGTTTTTTGAGATGTATCTCCTCTCTTGTTTTTTCAGCCTGACCACCCAAACCAGCCTGCATCATCCAAACCAGCCAGCTCACCGCAGCCTAAGCTGCCACCCCAACCTGGCTCACGAGTAGCCCCTGCAGCTCCAAAGGCAACGGGGACAGGTAAAAGTGCCTCAAAGGTCAACACAAAAGGTAACCCCACTTTTATTTATTGGTTTACCTTTCATTCATAATATAAGCATGGTCTATAATATAAAATAGTGGCTTATGATGTGAGGAGACTTGATACGAAACAGAAGAGAGGCAATGAGGGAAGAGGAAAATAAGTAAATTTATGTACCAGCCTAAATATCAGTGATAGGAGACAATTTTTCAGAGAAGCTTGATCTTATCTGTGTGGTGGTGTCTAGGCTGGTGGGGAAAATGTTTAGATTCTGTGGTGTCCCTTTTCGCTTTTTATTGTAAAGTACCACAAGTACTGGGGACGCGGGTGGCGCTGTAGGTTAAACCACAAAGCCTAGGATTTGCCGATCAAAAGGTCAGCGGTTCGAATCCCCGCAATGGGGTGAGCTCTGGTTGCTCAGTCCCTGTTCCTGCAAACGTAGCAGTTCGAAAGCACGTCAAAGTGCAAGTAGATAAATAGGCACCGCTCCGGCGGGAAGGTAAACGGTGTTTCTGTGTGCTGCTCTGATTCGCCAGAAGCGGCTTAGTCATGCTGGCCACATGACCCGGAAGCTGTACGCCGGCTCCCTCGGCCAGTAAAGCGAGATGAGCACCGCAACCCCAGAGTCGGCCACAACTGGACCTAATGGTCAGGGGTCCCTTTACCTTTTACCACAAGTACTGAATGACAGGGTAGTGTTTTATGAATAAAATTACTCATTTTGTAGATACACTCATCCTAGATAGATACACAAACGGTTTAAGCATTGGGAGCTTCTCTGCCTTGGCAATTCGGTCTGTACAGGAGCTCTTGACATCTAAACTAAGCCACAGTTTACAAGTGATTTGGTCACTCTTCAGACAGAGTGTTTTCAAATTAGCAGTGTGAGGGGTTTTTTTCAGTATCAGGCATTCAAGCTTCTTGGGCGACATTGATTCCTGTTGGTCCAGATTGCAGGTCAGACAACAACAGAATCTATGTTGGTGGCACGTTCCACGTTCCTGATTTATGCAACAATCCCTGGGCTGATTGGTGCCTCTTTGATTGAGGTACTTTGTTTTTCCCAATCTCCACTTTCCCCTGAATTTTACAGCCCCAAAGTCGCTGCTATGTGGGTAGGACTTTGCAGTGACCACCTAACATCAGATTGAGAAGCTTGGGCTCTGTTCCTTGGACTGTTTTCTCTGCAACAGCCCCAAACTTTCTCCAATGGAAGCAAACAGCTCCTCTTTTTTTGCTATTTTGGAATCGAACCCAACAGGAGAACAACCATTTCTTAACTGGTGCAATGTAGCATTCATTATTGGCTGATCTTGGAGATAAGATAATGGCTGTTTTTTTTATTATTATTTCTAAGGGTGCCTAGACTCATAATAGGCTCTGCATTTATTGCTGTCACCTGAGCAAACATGCTTTTCATGTTACCAGCATGGTACTTGTAAAAAGTGACTGTTTTGCTTATGCACAGACATATGTTAGTGTACTGAAATAAGATTTGCACCCTTGCCCATTTGAGACCTCCTTATTGTCCGTTTAGAAGAGACTTTGAAGCATTCCTGATGGATCTCCCTTCTCCCTGCAGCTCAACAGCAGCTGACTTTTCTGGAAACCCGGAAGAAGCAGCTGATGCAGGCAGCTCTCAGAGCAAAGCAGCAGAATGACATTGAGGGAGCCAAGATGTTCTTGCGTCAAGCCAAGGGTCTGGACCCCATGATTGAAGCATCGCAGAGTGGACTCCCGGTCGACATAACAAAGGCAATCATATTCTCTCTTTCTCTCTGGTTGGGAAATGTCTGTCAAAAGAGTTGTGCTAGAAAACAGCTCAGAGCTCATGAAGTGCATGGATGTTGTTTTTCAGTCACTATGTCCCAGTTCTGGAACCTGAGTTCGAGCCAGAGAGACATATTTTAAAAAATATAAATAAATCTGGTCTCATCTGTGGAGCGCTGGAACAAAAATCTCGCCCTGGTGCTTTCAATCTTTTGCATTCCTCAGTGTCTGTATTCTGAGCGTAATGGGATTTGACAAATATGTGGAAAATAGGTGGTTCTGTTTAGCTATCATATCTAATATTTGTGTTCAGAGGGAGTATACCTCTTTGAGTACATCATCCTGGGGAAATAGCAGTGAGGTGGGGACTGTTGCCTTCATGCACTGCTTAGGATTTTCCCAGAGGCATCATATCAGTCAGAAAATTTACTAGATGGACCCTTGGTCTGATCCAGCAGGCCTGGTCTTTTGTTCTGTTTTATGCTACGTTATGACTGACAGTTTGGTCTGTGTCCAAGGAAAACCTGCTCTAATGCCTCTTCTTGAACCCACTGACGTGGGGCAAAATAATTTTTCTGTCCTCCCATTTGACTTAGTGCTGTTGCTGAATGAGGGCCAGTTAAGCTTGGCATGGGACACTTCATTATTAATTAATTAATTAAATTTGATAGTTCCTTTATCTTACCCAAGGGGACCTGAAGCAACTTACAATCAACCAAACACAATAAACCCCACATAGTTATATTAAAACCAAGAAGGAAAAGAGATGCATTTACAACACCCCACCCATTTCTAGAAGGCCGGTTAGTTAAAAGCCTAAGGCTTCGTTATAGAGGAAAGTTATTTTACCTTTTGCTGAAAGATATACAGTGGTACCTCGGGTTACAGACGCTTCAGGTTACAGACTCCGCTAACCCAGAAATAGTACCTCGGGTTAAGAACTTTGCTTCAGGATGAGAACAGAAATCGCGCAGCGGCAGCGGGAAGCCCCATTAGCTAAAGTGGTACCTCAGGTTGAGAATAGTTTCAGGTTAAGAACGGACCTCCAGAATGAATTAAGTTATTAACGCAAGGTACCACTGTATAAGGGGACGCGGGTGCCGCTGTGGGTAAAACCTCAGTGCCTAGGACTTGCTGATCGCAAGGTCGGCGGTTCGAATCCCCGCGGCGGGGTGAGCTCCCGTCGTTCGGTCCCAGCTCCTGCCCACCTAGCAGTTCGAAAGCACCCCTAAGTGCAAGTAGATAAATAGGTACTGCTTTATAGCGGAAAGGTAAACGGCGTTTCCATGTGCAGCGCTGGTGCTGGCTCGCCAGCTGCAGCTTCGTCACGCTGGCCACGTGACCCGGAAGTGTCTTCCGACGGCGCCGGCTCCCGGCCTCTTGAGCGAGATGAGCGCGCAACCCTAGAGTCGGACACGACTGGCCCGTACGGGCAGGGGTACCTTTACCTTTTACCACTGTATAATGATGGCAGCAGGCAAGCCTCCCATTTCAGGCCAGTTTATAGATCCATACAGTTTTGGATTGGGAGCTCCCTTTGTGGGAAACCCAGGTCTGTTTGACAGGCAGAGGATCACTCTGTGCTGATTTGTGTTTTGTGCATGAAGGTAACACAGCCCTTTTCGGAGTCGTTCATTCTGGTACTAACTTCCCCCGCCCCCAAATACCCACTTTCCCCCTTCAGGTGCCTCAGGCCCCTGTGAACAAGGAGGACTTCACACTTGCTCAGCGTCGTGGGGCCAACATCTCCCCAGAAACGGCTGCCCAGTACATGGAGCTTGTGAAAATTATGAGGCAGCAGCATGAGGTAAGTGGGCAAGCTTTAAGGGATGTTGCAGCCTCTCTTTTGGAGGAGATTAGTAAGGAATCGGGGAGAGCAGGGCTATCTTTTTAAACTAGAAAGGTTTCTTCCTCCTTTTCCTGGAAGCCCCACCAGATGTGAGACAAGGCATACTAGGATGGCAGTCGATCATTCTTATTGAAATCATCACACCTGTTACACCTGCCGTTTCCTGGGAACGAAATAAGGTGGGAGGGCTGTGGCATTCATGCCATTCTGGTGGGCTTCCTGGAAACATTCGGTTGGTGGAGCATAGTTGGAAACAGGATATTGGATTAGACGGACGCTAATACAGTGGTACCTCAGGTTACAGACGCTTCAGGCTACAGACTGTGCTAACCCAGAAATAGTACCTTGGTTTAAGAACTTTGCTTCAGGATGAGAACAGAAATCGTGCTCCGGTGGCGTGGCAGCAGTGGGAGGCCCCATTAGCTAAAGTGGTGCTTCAGGTTAAGAACAGTGTCAGGTTAAGAACGGACCTCCAGAACGAATTAAGTTCTTAACCCAGGGTACCACTGTAGGTCTGATCCAGCAAGGGAGGGAGGGGGCAAACCTGACATAATGGCAGCAGCTCTATTTCTTGCTTGCATCTCTCTCCTATTTACATATAAGGGGTGTGTGTGTGTGTGTGTGTGTGTATGTGTGTGTTTGAATATATACATCAGAAGGGACTGTTGGTGTGGCCCCATATGGACTTCCTGCAGCTACCCGAGTATTAAGTAAATGATGAGCAATGGATGGGCTACATTAAGAAAGATATAGTGGCTTCTGGGTTCCTTGAGAAGATAGTCTGCATACTCTGGCCATATAAGGGCTGGAACTTGCTTATTAAGGGGTGGAATTTAAGGCATTTGACTGCAAAGGTGCATGACCCATGGGAGGGAGCCAGGATCGTGCCTGCTTGCTCCTGATGTGACTCCCTCCTTTTCCTTTCTTTTTTGTTCCAGATGTGCATGAGTTTCTCCAAGCAGTTCACCCATTTAGGAAACATTGCAGAAACTACCAAGTAAGCGTGATGGCAACTGAGCAATGCCCTTCCCTTCTTCGGCTCTCTCTGCTAAATCTGTGGCCTCTGTTGGCCAGGAACGCCCTCTTCACAGCAGATGCTCCTTAGATGATGATGATCGTGATGATGATGATAATAGTAATAATAATAGTAATAGTAATAATTTATTTATACCCTGCCCAGCTGGCTGGGTTTCCCCAGCCACTCTGGATGGCTTCCAACAAAATATTAAAATGCAATAGTTGGTCAAACATTAAAAGCTTCCCTAAACAGGCCTGCCTTCAGATGTCTTCTAAAAGTCTGGTAGTTGTTCTTTGACATCTGGTGGGAGGGCATTCCCCTGGGCGGGTGCCACTACCGAGAAGGCCCTCTGCCTGGTTCCCTGTATCTGTTCTGCAGCAGAGCTGAGGCAAGTCACTGAATAGGTTCATTTGCATTTTAAAACAAGCAAAAGGATTCCCAAAGGAAGTGATGGGAGTGCATTGAAGAGGGTGGGGGGTAAATAAAGGTCGCAAGTAGAACAAGCTTTCATGATTTATATTTAAGGTTACATGCGTTTCTTCCTTCAGGGAATATATAATGTCTGCTCCTCTTAAAGTCCATTTCCACACATCACTTTTATAGTATGACATTTTTGCTCATTGCTACGTTGCTCAGTTCATGGCGCAATTTGTTTTTGCTACTGCCTAATGAAATCCATAACCAGCACTCCTAGTGCAAAGCTAGCTGTTCTGCATGGAATGTTCTATTTTTCTGACCCTGTTCTCAAAACATAGCTTGTTCCCAGACATCTGTGTGTGCTGCCAGTCAGTTACGGTTGGAGGGCTTCCAGTTTTGGCTGTTTTCTGAAAATACTGCTTCTGTTTGCTAGCATCCAACTCTCTTGTGCTGAATTCTTTGGGCTGTTGCTTAACCAAGATCCCAGCTTTTTCTGAATTCTCATTGGCTGAAGCTTTCCAACACATCCCGTCTACTCCAACTATTTCTTCATGCTTAACAAAGTTCTCATAGCTCTTCTTTTATGGCTCAAAGTTATCTACAATGTGCTAAGAAAACTTATTTGAACTCCGTGAATCACCCTGTAAACTAAGTTGACTATTTGGTCTACCCCTTTCCAGATTTGAGAAGATGGCTGAAGACTGCAAAAAGAACATGGAGATCTTAAAGCAAGCCCATGCCAAGGGGTTTCCACTGCCCAAATATCACTATGAGCAGCGGACTTTCAGTGTGGTCAAGTATGTGGGCCATTGCTTTGCAGTTTGCCCCAAATGCTAGATGCCAAATGCTTTTGGGGCTCTCTTTCCTAGGCCAGATCTAGACACATCAAATAAGCGATTCAGTTACCTGTGTTGTAAATTTCATACAGGGAAATCCCATTGGTGAAAGGCGGGACTCCACAGCGCCATCTGGTGTTACAGTGTTATAACGCATATAAAGCGATTTATGTTTAGGAAGAGTTTGGGTTTGATATCCCGCTTTATCACTACCCGAAGGAGTCTCAAAGCGGCTATCATTCTCCTTTCCCTTCCTCCCCCACAACAAACACTCTGTGAGGTGAGTGAGGCTGAGAGACTTCAAAGAAGTGTGACTAGCCCAAGGTCACCCAGCAGCTGCAGGTGGAGGAGCAGGGAAGCGAACCCGGTTCCCCAGATTACGAGTCTATCGCTCTTAACCACTACATCACACTGGCTCTCTTATGCATGTAGCTGAGTCCCTAGCCATTGATCAGGCTTTTCCTTTGCAGGAATAGGTTCTCTCAGAGCCACAACAATAGAGGAGGATTTTTTTAAAAAATCCCACATAGACCAAACCAATATTTATTAAAGGGCCATGACCTGTTTCAAACCTCAGCTCTTGCCCAGAGAATGTATGTTTTTGTGTGTGTGTGTGTGTGTGTGTGTGTGTGTGTGAGAGAGAGAGAGAGAGAGAGAGAGAGAGAGAGAGAGAGAGAGAGGAAGTCTTTCAGAGTGTTCTTTTTGGAGTGGTAGGAATAGGTGGGTGAAGTCGGACGCTTTGTTTGGTGGTGGTGAGATTTTGGCCTGTTCACTGAAAGCACCTCAGTTGAAGCTGACCCTCTCCTTCCCCCCCTTGCAGGATTTTCCCAGAATTGAACAGCAACGATATGGTTCTCTCTGTCGTGAAAGGAATCAACCTACCAGCTCCTCCAGGTAATGCAGGAAACGGCTTCTGTTTCTGAAATCATAATTTGGGGGCGGGAGTTGCTATGCCTGTTGCCACCATTAATTGTAAGTTGGACAAAGCAGTTGGGATGGGGCAGCCTGTGACTCCCCAGGAATTGCTGAGCTGCTGCTCCCATCACCCCTGACCATTGGTCATGCTGGCTGGGAGCTGAGGTTCAGCAACATCTGGAGGTTCGAAGGTCCCCTTTCTCTGGTCTAAAGCCAAACTGGGAGGAGGCGGGGTGGGCAGAGGAAAGTTAGGTGCCTGCTAGAACACGTATGGTGAAGAGTTCCCAAAGTCATTTACAATTGTTTGTGTTGGCAGAAGGGATGCGATGTTTCCCTTTCTCTTTTTTTATGTCCCCCAACTGGTTATGCAAAGTATTATGCCAGTGGGACTTTTTTTGTTCAGAGCAGCAAATGGTTTCTGTTTACTAGATGAAGGGGACAACAAACAACGGGGGGCGGGGCGGGGCTGTCTTTAATGCCCCGCTTATGAATTTCCTAGCGGGATCTGATTGCGCCTTACTGGAGCGAAAACACTGGGCTAGAGGGACAGCTGAGCCTGATGCAGCAAGACGATTCTAACATTTATTCTCAAAATTAAGAATTCTCCCCTCCTCTGAAATTTGCAAAAGGGCTGACCTGCCCACTCCAGTTCATTTCTTTGTGCCCTGTCCTAGTGCAAAACTGAGTCCCTCTTAACATTGCTGCACCTATCTCATGGGTGTTATGGCTGGACTACAATGCCCATCATCCCCTGTTGACTGGGGTTAATGGAAGTTGGAATCCAACAATATTTGGAGGTCCACAGGCTTCCCGTTAGTTCTGTAGAATGCTAAAGAACTTTTATTCCTCATCGTTTTTCCTATAATTTTATATGTTTGGGTCCCATGTGTGTTATTAAGGAAGGCAGAAGCCACTGTCTAAGTGAGCAGAGCTAATCCCAATCACTATTACACTGTCCTATCCATGGAGGAAGAAACTTGGCTTTTGAAAATAGCATTGCAGAGTGGCATCTTGAACAAAGGACTGTATCTCTATCATTGTCCTCCTCCTCCTCCTCATTTTATTCATTTCTTTTTTTTATATAGAATATTTATTAAGATTTTTTAAAGTATTACAATAAAAATGGAAAAAAGGAAAAAAAACAAAAATAAAAATACTTAAAAACACACAGATTTTCCATTTACTACTTTTCCTTTAACTTATTTCCCGGACCTCCTCATACTTCCCTTTTTTGTATTCCACTTCAAATTGTTGGTTCAGCAAATCCTTACCCTTAGATTTTTACCTGTTTATAACCTTTTTTTCATATTCTCTTAAAACATTACAGCTGGAAACCACTTAATTTCTATCCAACATCGTTCTAACATTCATTAATTTTACAATATTTTATTCATTTCTTCATTCAGTCTATCCCCTGCCTTTCTTTCCTAATGGAAACTCAAGGGCAGCTAACAGCATCAAAGCAATAATAACATGACAGTAAAACCCATAAAAAGTGATTGGATCCTGCTCGGCTCTCCTGCCTGCTTGTAATTTCAGTAGCTGTCAGAAACACTGCCAGAAAGAGCATCCTGTTGTTATTATTGATTTACAAGCCAAGCCCTTGCAGGCATGCCCCAGAGCAAATTATTGTGCGATAAGTTAAAAGGTTTAAAAAAGTGATTTACAACAGCAGCAAGAATACTTATTGCAAAGTATTGGAAGACACAAGATCTACCCACTTTGGAAGAATGGCAGATGAAGGTGATGGACTATATGGGATTGGCAGAAATGACTGGCAGAATCCGAGACCAGGGAGAAGAGTCAGTAGAAGAAGATTGGAAGAAATTTAAAGACTACCTACAGAAATATTGTAAAATTAATGAATGTTAGATTGATGTTGGATAGAAATTAAGCGGTTTCCAGCTGTAATGCTTTAAGAGAATATGAAAAAAGGGTTATAAACAGGTAAAAATCTAATGGTAAGGATTAGCCGAACCAACAATTTGAAGTGGAACACAAAAAAGGGAGGTATGAGGAGGTCCGGGAAACAAGCTAAAGGAAAACTAGCAATAGAAAATCTGTGTGTTTTTAACTATTTCTATTTTGTATTTTTGTTATTTTTTCATTTTTATTGTAATACTTTAAAAAATCTTAATAAATATCCTATAAAAATAAAATAAAAAGTGATTTAGGTATTTGCTGCTTGGGAAAGAGCCTATCAGGAAAGAGAAGACTGGAAGAAATCTGGTTAGTGGAGTAGCAAAGAGCCTGTGTAGGAGAGGAAGGGGAGAGAAAAATGTATAGAGAGATCAAGGATTTGCTGCTGCTGTGTGAAGCAGACAGGATGTGTGGCTGGCTGAGACAGGGCATCAGAATAACCTGTTTGAATAGCTTGCATTCTCCCCCCCCCCCCCCCGCTTCCTGGTCATTTCAGCGCCAGCTGGGAAGCTGGCTATGTAGAGCACACAGCCCCCACCACTTCTGCAACCACCTTCCTAAGTCGTGTGTTCAGCCAGGGTGCCAGGGAAGGGATCTTGTGTGCTTCTTGAGTACAGTGGTACCTTGGTTCTCAAACTTAATCTGCTCCAGAAGTCCGTTCCAAAACTAAGGCGCAATTTCCCATAGAAAGTAATGTAAAATGGATTAATCCGTTCCAGACTTTTAAAAACAACCCTTAAAACAGCAATTTAACAGGAACATTAATCCATAAAATGAAAGCAGTAAACAATGTATTGTAGTCACACAATCCATCAGTCAGGAGCTGAACTGGGTTCCACACAGTCACACACACATAAAAAGAGCCACAAAAACACAAAATAAATAGCAAAAACCTCGGCGTAACACTCAAAACGGAAGTATGGCACTCATGTTCGACTTCTGAAAAAAGTTCACAAACCAGGACACTTGCTTCCAGTGTTTGGGTTCCAAGTTGTTTGAGTACCAAGGCATTTGAGAACCAAGGTACCACTGTACTTCCAACTCCCCAAACAGGTGTGTGTGCGCATTGGGGAGGGCACTTCCTCCCTCCTCTCACCTCTCCTTTCCTTTGACGCATTCTTTGAAATCCCCACCTTCCCACCTGTCGCTGGATTTGAGAGTGAATTTAATTCTGTTGAAGCCTGTTCTTTCTCTCTCACTCCCCACTCCCCTTTCATTTTGTAATATAGGCAAACACTTGTTCCAAAGGTGGTTTCTGAGGTGTGTTCTTTACTCTGAATTGCCCACTTCTAGGCCTGTTGCCCCACATGCTGACTTCCAGGGCACTGCAGGCCAAGGCAGTCACGCGAAGGCCACACTTGCGCCCCGGCTTCTGTGGAGAGGCCTGATTTTGCAGGTGCTGCAAGGGCGGCATACAAGGAACCAGGCTGAGCCAATTTCCGTGTGGAGCCTTCTGAGAGCAGCTTTGAGATTTTTGACCTAAAAGGTTCCCTGACTCTCGTTTTTCCCTTCTTCAGGCATGTCTCCTAATGACCTGGATGCCTTTGTCCGCTTTGAATTCCCCTATCCCAATGCGGTGAGTCATATGTTACCTTTTCATTATCCTGTGGGAAGCAGCCAATGATCATTCCCCCCTGCATTTGTATATTTATGTTGTGAACCGCCCTGAGATCTATGGGTATGGGGGTGGTGTTTTAATAAAAAGAAAAATAACAATAATAATTTAAAACTGCCTTTTCAATAGCCAGCTGCATGTAATGCAGGTGTAGAAAAAGCCTGATGCGTGAAGCTGCTTTGAGGACGGTGGTGGGGTCTGCTTTGAAATGCTCCGAATCACTTCTCTGGCAGGCGCCTAGTTCTTACTGCTTCTTTTCACATTTCTGTATTTGCAGGAGGAAGCGCAGAAAGACAAGACCAACGTGATCAAGAATTCCAACTCTCCCGGTAAATTTATGTTTGTGAGCTTTAGGCCATTCTAGAAAGAAGGGGGGGGGGGAAGCACCTCACAGCTTCAGGGCCAAAGCATATACAGTACTGAGCACATCACCAGGAAGCCCATCAGTATTGTAAGTAAAATTAATACAGTAGTACCTTGGTTGTCAAACTTAATCTGTTCGAAAACCAAGGCGTGGCTTCAAATTGGCTGCAGGAGCTTCCTGCACTCAGTCAGAAGTCGCTTCAGACATTTGGCTTCCAAAAAACATTCGCAACCCAGAACACTTACTTCTGAGTTTGTGGCGTTCGGGAGCCGATTTGTTTGGGAGCCAAGCCGTTCGACAACCAAGGTACCAATGTACTAGAGGCTGTGTGTGTTGTGGGGGGACTGCAGCATGCAAGGGAGGGGAGGTTCAATCATTCTCTCCCCTACTCAATTGTTTTAATGTATTTTAATCTTGTTTTTAAGTTGTATTCATTCAACTCATTTTTATTATTGGTTGTTTGCCCTGAGCCTGGCCTTGGCTGGGGATGGCGGGGTATAAATAAAATTTATTATTATTATTACTGCAATCCTTTTTTTTAAGGAATACCCCCCAAAATTGTTGAGCTTTTCTTTTTTCCTTTTAACAAACAAAAAACCCCAAACCCACACTTTTACGATTGACTTGACTAAGATCCAGGACAAAATGCCACATGTATGGCAGCCCTATCCTAATAAAATTCTCTCCGCCATTAGCTTCAGAAAGGCAAATGGAGGATTGGGGGGGGGGGTGAATTTCAGGATCATGGCTGGGGAGGGAAGAGTTAAACCTGCCCTACACTTGCATACTATTCTATTTTTTTAATGGGTTGGCTTCCAAGTGACCTATACAGTGCTGCATGTGGTCTAGCCCTTAGTCACAGGGACAGCCCCAAACCTGGGATAGAGGGAGATGCTGCAGGTCAGATATTGGACAGAGCTACAAAGCACTGGTATACTGGGCTGGTCCCTTAGTTCTGTGTCTGGGTATGCCAGACCCTCATCACCGGCCTGCTTTCTGAGGCCCTCCCTTGTCCCAAGCACTGAGCTAGCTGTGCAGTATTGGAAGTAAATGTCCTTGCCAGGCTTTTAGTGGGGACAGCAAAGAAAGCACAATGACAAGGGAGGAGAGCAGGTGAGGATAGTTTTCTCTTGTCGACACAGAAGCTTAGCAGTCTGAAACTCTGCTACAGGCTACCAGCTGAAGAACAGGGCTTTTGACAGCTCAGCAGTCAGAGATACCGCAAGACTTGTTAGTAGCAAGCCTGCATCATCAGAGGCGGCTCTGGAAAATTGTTGGTCCTTTTGCTTCATTGGGCTACTGCTGGTTTCAAGAAGTATTGGCTCCTGGATTCTAGTGGAGAATATTCTCAGTCCTTATGTGCAAGTTGCTTCTGTGAATATGACAGCGACTTGCTGTTTGAAGGGAAAGGTGTCTGGTGGAGTATATTGTGGCACAGACTTTCTTCTAGGCAACAGCGAGCATGATTTGAGGGAAGCTGGATAAAGCGTGAGGATAGCTGCCAGGTTTTCCCCGCCTCCCTCCCTCCTACAGAATCTGCTGACTGACATCTTAGGGTATCTGATGGCAAGGAGTAGTGGCAGCATCAGAACTGCACAGTCTTTGGCTGTCTCAGTGTAAGTGCCTCTGGCGAACCAAGAAGCAAATGGAGGGGTTTGCTATTGTGCTGAAACATCACTATGGCCAATGTTGTACAACCTGATCCTGCCACGATTTGCTCTTACCAGTGCATAGAGTGCTTGCATAGGGACGCGGGTGGCGCTGTGGTCTAAACCACTGAGCCTCTTGCGCTTGTCAATCAGAGGGCTGTAGGCTCAAATCTGGGGTGAGCTCCTGTTGCTCTGTCCCAGCTCCTGCCAACCTAACAGTTCAAAAGCACGCCAGTGCAAGTAGATAAATAGGTACCGCTGCGGCGGGAAGGTAAACGGTGTTTCCATGCGCTCTGGTTTCCGTCACAGTGTTTCATTGCACCAGAAGTGGGTTAGTGGTGCTGGTCAAATGACCCAGAAAACTGTCTGTGGACAAACGCCGGCCCCCTCGGCCTGAACACAAGATGAGCACTGCACCCCATAGTCACCTTTGACTGGACTTAACCGTCCTGGGTCCTTTACCTTTTATCTTTTTTACCTAGGGTGTTTATGATGGGGTGAACAGTGGCATATCAATGGGGCACAACAACTTTGTAAATGCTCAGGGGTTGGATTTGAGCCCTCCCAAGCTTGGGGGGGGGGGCTTGAAGCAAACTGCAGGGACCCCAGTCCCTCCAACAATGCAAGGCTGTTCCTTTCAGTGATGATTGTTCTTGGCTCTCACCTGACGCCCAGTAACCTTCCCATTTGGTATCTCCCTCTGGCAGAATTCCAAGAGAAGTTCAAGCTGTTTATTAATCGGGGGCACCGTGGGCTGAAGAGGGCCATCCAGACAAAAGGCATCAAGTTTGAAGTCGTCCATAAAGGGTGAGCAAAATGGAGGTTTGACTGTTACTGGCAGAAACCCGTAGGGACCTTCCTGCTATGGTCAAACTGACTGGAGGTGGGCCACCTTCAACATGGAATTTGCATGTCTGAGTGGCCTGAGAGCTTTAATATGAGCGTTTACAACTCTTCCATGAAATCGCTGAGCTTTTAATTAAACCTCACATATGCATTTTTAATATGCAGTGCAGGAAGGACAGAAGAATAGTATATTGTTGGGATAACCGCTGTGCTTCCTTCTGGAATTGTCCTGTCAAATAACACCTTCGGAAGCAAGTAGCTTGAGGTGGGGATTTTTGGTGGGGAAGCATGCAGGGGAAAGGAATACACCTCCCTCCATAACATGGTGGTCATAATCCGTCCCCCCTGCCGCTTCCTTGATTTTTTTCTTAAGAAAGTAAAATGGCAGGTCCCGGTTATGCATTTCACGATGTTTCTTGTAATGTGTAGTTTGGTTCTTAGTGTCCGTGAATGTGCTGAGATTGCACATTCTTTCAGGGCTATTGGCAGAAGCACAAAAAATATGGAAGAGAATGGAAGGCTATTTAGCGGTCAAGGAGGCACTAACTGAAAGAGGCTTCAGAGTGCTATCAAAAGAGTGATGAAACAATTGAAACAAGGTGGCTTTCATTCCATACAAGGTACATCCTCCACGTCTCACTTCTATAATGTGGTGGTGGCAGGACATTAGTAGAAAACCCAGGATGTGAGATTGGGAAATGTTTGTTATGGGGGGAAGAAACTCAGGTTGGCTCATTGACACACACAGGCAAGACAGGTGGGCAA
This sequence comes from Podarcis melisellensis, assembly GCF_964234715.1. Taxonomy (NCBI): domain Eukaryota; kingdom Metazoa; phylum Chordata; class Lepidosauria; order Squamata; family Lacertidae; genus Podarcis; species Podarcis melisellensis. Next base: position 7,523,530 of record NC_138534.1, read on the forward strand.
CTTATAGTTCAGATCCACATGTACTGAAAGCCACCCCCATTGTTCTGCCCAGACACTGAGGTCCAGCACTGAGGGCCTTCTGGCGGTTCCCTCACTGCGAGAAGTCAAGTTACAGGGTACCAGCCAGAGGGCCTTCTCAGTAGTGGCACCCGCCCTGTGGAACGCCCTCCCACCAGATGTCAAAGAGAAAAATAACTACCAAACTTTTAGAAGACATCTGAAGGCAGCCCTGTTTAGGGAAGCTTTTAATGTTTGATGTATCACAGTATTTTAATATTTTTTTGGAAGCCGCCCAGAGTGGCTGGGGAAGCCCAGTCAGATGGGTGGGGTATAAATAATAAGTTGTTGTTGTTGTTGTTACTAAGCTGAAAAGAGGCATCCAAGCTATGAGTAGTTTTACTACAGGAATGTTGGGAATACTCTGCTGTAACCTTGCAGCAGTTCTTGTGGTATGGTTATTTTGAAAAGGCCAAGTGTTAGTTTTATTGAAAGGGAACAAGTAAGACCAGAATGAAATTTGTGACTCTCTGAATAAGGTCTTCAGTCTAATACTTCCATTTTCTCTCCAGAGGGCTGTTCAAAACTGACCGTGTAGTTGGAACTGCACAATTGAAGTTGGATGCACTGGAGACAGCTTGCGAGCTTCGGGAGATTCTGGAGGTAAGCCTGAATCCTTCCCTTTCTTCTCAGGCATGATGGGCATGTAAAACCAAGCCCTCTAGCACATGGGTAGGCAAACTAAGGCCCAGGGGCCAGATCCAGCCCAATCACCTTCTAAATTCGGCCCTCAGATGGTCCAGGAATCAGCATGTTTTTACATGAGTAGAATGTGTCCTTTTACTTAAAATGCATCTCTGGGTAATTTGTGGGGCACAGGAATCTGTTCATTCCCCCCCCCAAAAAAAATATAGTCCCCCCCCAAGATCTGAGGGACAGTGGACTGGCCCCCTGCTGAAAAAGTTTGCTGACCCCTGCTCTAGCAGAACTGAGAGTGGCTAGAGTGAAATCAGACTTTTGCTTTCACCGCAAACCATGCCTTTGTGATGCTTGCTGGAAGAAATGTCACTGCCTTTCAAGGCCTTGGGCTCAGCATGTCTTGGGGAGCACCCATTTCAGCATCCCTGTTGCAGCAGGGCATCAGGAGTGGCTCCACTTTACCACCTTCTGTACTGAAGTTAAACGTGAAATCACGTGCAAGACCACAGTTCTATAGAACGGCCATTAAAAGTGCTAAAAGGACTGTGACAACAGTTTATTAATGAGAATAAGTTAGGAACAAAGTAAACAAGCTATCATGAGGATTGCCAACTGAACATTTCAACGAGGGTTACAAAAAACCAAAAAAAACCATATAGCACAAACAAAAATATTGCATTTGAAGAATGCTCTAAACAGCTGACAGCAGGCAGGCTTTTGGATAAGGTCCCATTTTGAAGATTTTCCTGAGATGATAACTGCTAAAAACATTCCACCTGAGGAATTGACATTCACACTACCAATGCAATTAGCTGCTAAAGGAGGTATCCACACATCCACCAAAAACCCATCACCTCAAAAACATTTCAAGGCCCAATTGCAGTTTTCAGAAGTGGAGGACTTCAGGAATGTTGAACTTTCTAAATGTTGTTGTTGTTGTTTACAGTGAGGGGGGAAAGTATTTGATCCCCTGCTAAATTTGCCCATTTGCCCCCTGACGAAGAAATGACCAGTCCATAATTTTTATGGTAGGTTTACTGTAGCTGTGAGAGACAGAATAACAACAGGAAAACCCCACATCAATCTCTGCCTTTTGTCTTCTGGGTTTCTGGGGGGGGGGGTTTCCTGTTGTTATTCTGTCTCTCACAGCTACAGTAAAGCTACTATAAAAATTATGGACTGGTCATTTCTTCGTCAGAGAACAAACAGGCAATTTTAGCAGGGGATACTTTTTCCCCTCACTGTAACTCCATGTTCACCTCTATATGATTGTGACTAAATGAGTGGCCTGGATTAGACCTCTGAGCTAGCCTTCGCTGCCTGCTCAGCCAGCCTCCCTGTGGAACTTGAGAGAGCAGTTTCTCCAGGCTTTGGTTTGCCATCTGCCACGTAGTCGAAGAGACAGAGATGCCAGCACCCCGAGAGCCAAAGGGAACAGGCTGCATCGTTCTGCCGCACAGATTGACAAGTGTGAACCATGAGCGGGACGCATTTGGTGCTGGCGGGGAGAAGTTCAGAGCATTGTGACTTCACACTAATTGGGGCGCCTCTCTCTCTTTCTTTTCTCTGCCTAGCTTTTGGATGGTCGGCGGCCCACAGGGGGCAAGTTGGAAGTCATTGTGCGTCTGAGAGAGCCGCTGACCTCCCAGCAGCTGGAGACGACGACGGAGAAGTGGCTGGTGATTGACCCCCTCACGATGCCACCAGTAAGAGCCAAGCTGTTCTCTGTGTCCCAGAAGCTTTCCATCAAGAGCAAAGCTGGTCTGGGTGGCACCCGAAAAGTTGTTCTGAGTGTGGCTTTGCAAAGGTTCTGGCTCTTGCTCAACTGAGGCTGGCAAGAATATGAACCATATGGAATCTGTGGTTGGTGCTCCTCCTAGAGGGTATCCAGACAACTGTGCCCCTTCCATCACCTCGTTTCTGTGGCTCCGTTTTCTTTTCAAGAAATGAATTTCAGCTGTGTTACCAGAGTCCAAAGTTTGGTTTCTTCAGAAATGGATGTGGGCCAAAAGTGTGGCTAATGACTAAGCGTGGCTTGAAATGTCTCCAGCAGTTGTTGCTTTTCAGGGGCTGGTTTCCTGCCCACAGGAGCAGCATATTGTGATGGGAAGAGGCAGATGATTGTCCAGCCCTGTGCATACTGTCTGCTTAAAAAAATATATTAAACGGGGACAGGGGGAGACAATTTGCAGCCTGGACAAATCTGGCAAATGTTTTGTTTTAAGTAATTTATTTTGCGTTCGTAAACTATTTTGCATGTTTTATTCTGAGTTTGCTTGTAAGGTGAGGCAAGGAATTATGCAGAGCACTGACATCCCAACCTCTGACCCCTCAGATTTCACCAGGCATTGTCCCCCAGTTTCTTTTTTAAAAAAAAATATTATTAGTTTTCACATTTTTATACATAATATCTTTCACATATATCCAATTACAAGGTCCCCTGAACCTTCCGACTTCCCTTCCATGGGTTCTTAAATTAAAAATAATTTTTTTGCTGCTTATAATTTTTCCAACTATTATGTATCCCTATTTTATCATAGTCATTTTCACATTACAGATGTCATTACAACGCTACCAATGTTTTTAACAGCTTACAGTGGTTTTTCAAGTAAACTATAAATTTACTCCAGTCTCTAACAAATACTTGATCTTCTTGTTACAGATAGGTAGCCGTGTTGGTCTGCCATGGTCAAAACAAAAAAAAATCCTTCCAGTAGCACCTTAAAGACCAACTAAGTTAGTTCTTGGTATGAGCTTTCGTGTGCATGCACACTTCTTCAGAAGAACCTAAAAGAAAGGCTTCTGGTTTTTTAACAAATGTATTTTTAAACATTTTCTTTAATTCATTATAAATCATTTCCCAGAAGCTTTTTACCTTACAACATGACCACCACATATGGAAAAAAGTACTTTTCTCTTTACATTTCCAACACATATTTGATTTAGTTTTATACATTTTTGCAATCTTACTTGGTGTTAGATACCAACGGTACATCATTTTCATGTGATTTTCTTTCATCGCACAGCATGCTGTAAATTTTATTTCTTCTCTCCACAACTTTTCCTAAAATGAAAGTTGGATATTATACCCAAAATCACTAGTCCAATGTGTCCCACACAGTTTCAGATAGGTCTTCACAATTCATAAGGGCTTCCTCCCCCACCCAAATGAAAGCTGAGATTCTTAGGGCACCAAACTCTGTAGGCAATACAGTGGTGCCTCGCTAGACGAAAAGAATCTGTTCCGCGATTCTCTTCGTCTAGCGGTTTTTTCGTCTTGCGAAGCAAGTCCATTGACAGCTTAGTGGATTAGCGCTACAGCGGTCTAGCGGCTTTCAGCGATCAGTTGTTAAGCGGCTTATCAGCGGAATAGCTGATAAGCGGCTTAGGAAAAGGGCGAAAAAAGTGAAAAAAACCCGCGGGGGGGACGCAAGATTTTTTCCGTCTTCCGAAGCAACCCCATAGGGAAATTTGTTTTGCGAAGCACCTCCAAAACGGAAAACCCTTTCGTCTAGCGGGTTTTCCGTCTTGCGAGGCGTTCGTCTTGCGGGGCACCACTGTACCATGTGCTATGACTTTTCTACTTTCATAGAATTGTTTGGCATGCTCATAACCCTGATCATGTCCTGGTCTCTGCTGTCAGCTCCCCACCCTGCCTCTGGAAAGTGGGTTGACCAGCCTTGCATTGTTGAAATAAATGTGGCTATGCCAGACATACAGGAGCAAAACAGTATTTGTTTTCTTCACCCAGGTTGCTCTTCCCAAACCCAAGCCGGCAATAGCTCCTGGGAAGGATGTGGGCAGTAGGTATGTATGTTCTTGTGCTTTTGCTGGGGTCTCCTGAGAGTTAGCTCCATGCATAATCTGTGGGGAAATCTTAACTTCTGTCCTTCCGCTCTCCTTTTCATTCTTTTCTTACTTCACTCTCGGCTCAAGAAGGCAAATGCAAGGCCCAAGGCGTCTCACAAAAAAGCAGTAGGGCAGGTGTGCCTGCTTCAGGGGGCTGCTTTTGAGTGTTTTGGGGGCAGCAGGGTGGGGAAAGACAAGACAATCTGACCTGGAGGTCACAGTTAAGCAGGAAGTTCTCCTGCATAAGCCCTGTTGGCATGAGTTTTATTTGGAAGCTGCTCTGAGTATTATTTTACCACAAAGGCGCTTCAGGTTACAGACGCTTCAAGTTATAGACTCCGCTAACCCAGAAATAGTACCTGGGGTTGAGAACTTTACCTCAGGATGAAAACGGAAATCATGCAGCAGCAGCGGGAGGCCCCATTAGCTAAAGTGGTGCTTCAGGTTAAGAACAGTTTCAGCTTAAGAACGGACCTCCAGAACGAATTAAGTTCTTAACCCGAGGTACCACTGTAGTTCATTTTCGTTTAACTTGTGCAGAAGACCTTCCTGGTGGATTGCACCTCATGGATCAATTCTGCTCTCCTGACTGCGTAACGCCGCATGATATTGGTCCGACTTTCTGATAGAAAGGCCTCCCTCAAAAAGCAGTTATGCTGAGGAGACAGCTTGCCGTGACCATACAGATCTGCCGCATTGTTCTTGGCTGCTGAGACTTGTGAATAAACAGGAATTGAATAGCCCAGGTTGTCAAAAGTGGCAATGTAGCTTCTTGTGAGGGTTTTGTAATGGAGCTTCTGATGCCACAAGAGCCTCTTTGCGTAGGCCCTTAGTGCCTTGGGAGAGTGTATAAGAACCATACCTGTTCTAAAGTTGGCACACAGGGCAGGGGAAGCTCCAAGCCTCAGCTAGCGTCTGTACAGTAGAGAGAGCAGAGGCAGTTAGTGAAGAAGTTTGTTCAAGGCCACACAATGAGTCAGTGGCTGAGACAAAGCATGAGAAGAGCCTTGCTGCTGGATCAGAAAAACCCTAACAAATTCAGCATTCTCTTTGCCACAGGGGCGAGCCAGATAGATAGATGCCTTTGAGAAGCCCATAAGCAAGTCTCCCAGATTTGTCCAGTGCTTTGCCCACCAAACCACACCAGTTACCACCATGTAGGGTTTTTGATATCTGAATTCCGTGTTAAGGGAGCATGATGGACGGTTGGATGGTGTGCACAGAGGCAGGTGTCCAGCCCAGCACCTTTTGCTCTGCCAGTGGCTGTTGATAGTCTCTTCTAATTTCCCTTCCAGAACATCCATCTGCTCCCTGCTGTAGCCAAGCCAGCTCTGATTGGACCTTCCTTCTCTCAGGCCTCGAAGGCTCCCTTGCACAGAGAATGGTTTGCTTCTGCCGGCTCTGGACAAGAAAAGAAATGTAGGACAACTAGAGAGGGCAAAGAGCTCTGGGAGGTTGTATGGGCACAAAAGGTTTTGTGGCAATTGGCAGGAAGGCAAAGTAGTTAAAGCTTCGAAAGAATAGGTACAATTTTGCATGGTGAATAACGAGCCCAGAACCGACCCAAGATATTTTGGTGGCTGAGGCAGGAGGTCCAAAGGACACCTCCCTTTCTATCGAGTAACATGGGAGACTGCTGTGCCTCTTTCAGGTCCCATTCTGTGGGGCTCGCGTAGGAGGGCATGAAGGTGGATTGTGCCACATACTACAGGTTGGTTTGTCTCCCGCTCTGATAATGATGCCCTGAATCAATGGGTTGAGACAGTTTGCTAACTTTTCTCATGGTAGGGCCTCCTCCCAGTTAGCCATAGCCAAAAGCCTCTCCTGTAACTGGAGGAGCAGGGAGAGAGAAAGATGTCTCAAACTGGCATTCAAGACCGTGCCTTTCTTGTGAAACTGTGCAATCTGGATGGCACCACTCAAAACAAACAGGAAATCTAGCAGGATAGATTTTTGGTCTGATAACAGCCTGGCATTTCCTGTAGGGTTGAGAAACAAAGAGCATGAGGAACAGGCAGAGCAGCACTAGGGCATTGTGCAGGCATTGCAACAAGGGCAGAGTTTCTTGTTCCCAGGGGTAGGGCCTAAGATGGGAGAGAAGTCAGGACCAACCGGCTAGCAAGGAAGATTCCTGAATGCGATTGGAGGCATCCTGAAAGGAAAAGGGGGTGCTGAGGCCAAGGTGTAAGGCAGAACGCTTGCCTGGAAGGTTCTCTTGTTCTGAATGCAAATGACAAAGAGTGTCTCTCTTGCCTCAAATCTGCCATGTAGCTGTTTACCAGACTAGAGTTGTCTGTCTTGGGTTGAGAACAACACAAGAAACAGCACCGGGCATGAAACTTCAGAGCTTCCCTCGCTCCTTTAGCCAGTCAATCTTCAAACCCAGCCCACCCCCATTCATCTTGCTCTTGTGGTCCTTTAAAACCTGTCCTGTGGCATTCTAGCAAATGAGAAATTAGCACCCTGCCTGCCAACAGGTCTGATCAGGAGTGTCCCTGTGTGTGTGCTGGGCTGCCTTTTCTCTCAGGGCTGTCAGGAAGAAACCCACAGCAGGTCCTGAATCTAGAACCTGAGGGATCCTGGGCAGCAATTCAGTCTGCTTGCCCGCCAAACTCTGGTCCCCAAGCTAGGGGGCTCTGCTGCAGCTGATCTGCCTGGTTCTTGCCCCCCTGCCTTGGCAGGAGTCAGCTGTGCTTTTGTTGATTGGGCGTGAAGTTGGCAGGCACACACCCAATCCATATCTGCTTCTCCAGATGGTGGTTGCCAGCTTACCTTTGCCTCATTTTCTGTGCTGTGTTTCTGCTGCTGGCCTCTTCTGAGGTTAACCATGCTGCACTTTCTTTCCTTACAGCAAGCCTGTCTGCACTCTGCACAGCTTCAATGTCCTCGCTTTTGACAAGGAGAGGCTGGAGAAAAAGGTCAGTAATGTTTATCAGGGCAGTAGTTACTAATTCCAGCATCTCCGTGTACTTGGTGCTTTAGCACCTCAAAGTAAAGGTAAAGGGACCTATGACCATTAGGTCCAGTCGTGGCCGACTCTGGGGTTGCGGCGCTCATCTCGCTTTACTGGCCGAGGGAGCCGGCATTTGTCCGCAGACAGCTTCCGGGTCATGTGGCCAGCATGACTAAGCCGCTTCTAGTGAACCAGAACAGCGCACAGAAACGCCGTTTACCTTCCCGCCGGAGCGGTACCTATTTATCTACTTGCACTTTGACGTGCGTTCGAACTGCTAGGTTGGCAGGAGCAGGGACCGAGCAATGGGAGCTCACCCCGTCACGGGGATTCAAACCGCCGACCTTCTGATCGGCAAGTCCTAGGCTCTGTGGTTTAACCCACAGTGCCACCCACGTCCCTTCCACCTCAAGGTGCTTGCAGACAAATCTTGAGACTGTGCAATGGACAACGAAAGGATGGGAGGAAACAGGAGACACAAGTTTGACAAGTGAGACACTGGTATGTCTTACATTCTGAACAGTTGTGTTCATTGTCCCTCAAAAGAACAAGGCACGAGGTTGCTGGGAGGAAAACTGCAAGCAAACATTGAATCTTGACTCCTGCAAACTGGGCTGAAGGCACTAAGAATGTCTAACTTACAAAGCTACTGGTTGGAGGAGGGGCAGGAAGCTCATTCAGAAATCTCAGCCCTGTCTCAAAGTTGCTGTGCTTCCTTAGGGCAGCGTATAATGCTCATGATTTTAAAATCTGCTTACCTTAGTAGTGCAGTAGTCAGCTGAAGTGTTACAGTACAGCAAAAACACCCAAGGTTGGACAAGACAAATCTCTAGGGAATGTGTGAGTGATGCCCTTTCAAAATGACCTAAAATGATGTCTTCTTCCCAACCCTCAAAACCCTTGGGCCCTGCTTGGCATTCCTGTCTCGGCTGGGTAACAAACAACTAAAAGGGCAGTCGACTGGAAGAATCTTGTATTTTGCTCTCTCTGGGCTATTTTTGCCTGCTTCGGCTTCATAAACTACCTTTTTATTTTAGAAAAAAAAATCTGGCCTTTAATTTCATTCTGTAGAAGGAGTCCCACCCGAGGTCTGCAGAAGTGTTCTCTTTTAAGTGTGGCAAACTCATATGGTGAAGTCTTGCCTTCCTTCTGTGTTTATGTGGCCGGATCTCTCAGGTGACCGACTCTCTCTTAGTCACCTGTTCAGGTGTGCTGCTCACAGTTGCTGTGGCCCTGGAAAAGCCGTTTCCCAGCCTGTGCATGCACTTGTCAGCCAGACAGAACCTAGTCCCAGAAGGTCCTTTTCTTACCCCCAAAGTTGAGTGCTCTGTCCTTTCCCTGAGAACGTACACAAACCCTCCTTCCTTTGCTGGCAGATGGCAGGATACAAACAAGTTGGCCAACGACCTCCTAATGACCTAGTGGAGCAGCACCAGAACGTTATACGGATGATCCAGTGGCAGAAGTCCCAGCTTCAGCACGGAGGCCCTGCAGTCATGAAAGGTACTTTGCGATGAAAGCCCAGCCACAAAGGCCCCATTCCCAATGCTTGAGCAAGTGAATATTTCCCCCCTTTCTCTGACGGTTCATATTGAATTGGTGTGCTAAATTGCCTTAGCAGGAAGTGCTCATTGAGGGGCTTCAGTTCAGTTTGATTTATTGTGTTTAGCGAGCAGCCGTTGCACACATGAAAATAACAAGAATAAGAATACTCCTAATAATAGTGGTTTACATTTCTGCTCCCCGACCTTTACGGGATAAATCATTTCTCATCCCCCCCCCATTAAGTTTTATTACACAAATTTGTAAAGCCTTGGAAAGAAATTTGGGTGATCTAAAGAATATATCCCTTTCTACATCAGACAACAAAAAACAGGTCTTTGCAAGGGATGTCTTTCCCTTCTGCGATCTCAGCAACGGGTGGATGTAATTGTTTCTAAGATCATTATAAAAAGGGCATTGAAAGAGTACATGAGTTACGTTTTCTATTGACACAGAGTTGCAGCTGCAAATTCTATCCTCCTTAGGAATTCCTTTGTGTCGGCCCGTCCAATCTGCTAATGGAAGGACATTTAGTCTTGCCTGTGCAAAGACTACCCTCATTTTAACATTTGGCAAATCTACCAGATATCTTGGCAGGGATGGATACAATGGAATAATTTAAAAAAAGCATACAATTTGTTAGATTGACAGATCTTGATCTCAGCAGTTTGTGGTTGCATCTCGGTGTCTCTCAGCCCTTTCTTTAGCTCTCTCAAAACACTGCATGACAAGAAAAGAGGCAGAGTCCCAACCTCTGGGGTTGGAGGTGAAGGGGATGCAGTTGGACGCCGGAGCTATTCCTTAGTCATGTCTGATCTTTACTCCACAGAATACCTGACCCAATTGGAGCGGTACCAGCAGTGGTATACAGAGGCAGCACGGCGCCTTGGCAGTGAAGGAAAGCGGGTATGATTCTTCAGTCCCCCCATCCACTCCATTTTACTTCTAGATGGGATGGGGGAGCAAAGACCTCAGATCGCCTTTTTAAAGCCTCTTGGTTGCACCAGTGCCTGCCTGCTTAAAGGAGCACCCCTGCCTGGGGCAACGAGAGCCTCTGTAGCTACTTAACTGCCTGTTGTGTGTGTTTATTTGGCAGGATGCAGCCAAAGATGCCCTTTACAAGCGCAATCTGGTTGAGGGCGAGGTGAGTGTGCTTATTGTCACGCAAGCTGTTGTTTCTGCTGTTCTCACCCAGTCACCTCCCACTAGAATAGGCAACGCAGGCTGAATGAGTCAGTCATGGGGACCAGAGGAGCTTTTCCCAGACTGGTCCTGCCTTCATTGATCCCCTGGTCGTTTGTAGGGTGACTGAGGGCTCATGCAGACTGCCTTTTCTGTCATGTTTCTAGGCACAGGTCTGGGATTTAAAGCTCCGTGTCCGAGCATTTTTGGTTTGTTCTTTATTTTTGTCCTGGCGCTTTCCCCAGGAAAACCCTCATTTTACTGCTGAACTGGAGCAAGTGGCAATCTGCAGAAAACTCCATTGCCACTTGCTCCAATTCAGCCGTAAAATGTGGATTTCCCCAGAGGAAATGCCTGGACAAAAAAAAGAAAGAAAATCGCTTGAACATGGAGTTTTAAAGAGCAAACCTGTGCCTGGGAAGCATGGTGCAACAGAAAGTCTGGACGAGCCCTGGGAGAGCTTTCTGGAATGATTTTAAGCAGTGTCGTCAAATTGAGCACCTGCAGCAGCGCACAGCTGGAACTTTCTGGCTTGTTTGGCGCTGCCGCCTCTCTAGGTGGTTCGTTTCCCAAATCGCTTCTGGGCAGAGTGCTCTGTGGACTGAGGCGCCCTGTTCCCCCTTCTGTTGTCTCTCTCCGTAGGCATAGATCCTCATGATTCAGAATGCTTCCTCTGCCTCTCCCAATGTTAAGGATTGCATGAGTTGAATGTGCTCGTTTTAAAGCCCTTGACAGCTTAGGACCAGGTAACTTATGGGATCCACCACCTATCTCCATGTGTACCTGTATATTAAGATCCTCTATGGGTGTCACTGCCATGGGAAGTAAAGGGATAAAGGCCTTTTCCGTAGTGGCCCCCAGTGTTAGTGTGCTCTTCCCAGAGGGAGCTCTTGGCACCTAGGATGCTGTTGTCTCTTTGGCGTCTTATTGTTCTAAGCTTCTTAGTTTTAATTGGAATCTGTTGTTGTTGTTTTGTTAAGCTGCTTTGAGATCTGCATTGCAACATTCACTGTTTTTATTGATTTACTTCATATATTCACCCCCTTTTCTCCAAGAAGCTCTGGGTGGCAGCTTATGATGATTAATTAGACTTATTAGCTGCTTGTTACTCAACAGTATGCAGCTTTGCTTTCTTTTTCTGTGGCCCACCCTGGAAATTTGATGAGAGGGCAATCTATAAATGTCCAGAATCAATCAATGGTGCTCTTGGTGCCAAGGCTGGGAGTCCTGTGGTCTTCCAGGTGTTGCTGGCCTACAGCTCCCGCCATCGCTGACCGTTGGCCCTGCTGGCCCGGTGCTGGGAGCCCTTCCCTGGCTTGTGCCCTTCCTTTTCCTGAAAGAGGCTATGGTGGCAGAAACACTGACTGGCAAACCCTTTTGCCTTCCAGCTGCAGAAGTTTCGCAAATGAAGAAAGTGGCGGAAATGTGGAAGTCTTGGAATCGCCGGGTCAAGCAACTGCTCTCTTCCTACGTGGCCTTTTCCCCGCCGCAGGAGAACGGGGGTTTGGAGAGCAGGGTGGGGAGGGCTCCATGTATGCTGATGGAGCGGCAATGCTGCAAAGCACCTCTGGCAGTGGGCTCTTTCTAGCCTTCGCTGGGTAAATAAGAATGAATGGAGACTCCCTTAGTTTCCCCATCAGTGGGGCAGGTCATGTGACACTGCTAGCTGGAGACAATCCATGTGACGGTTGCCTTGGCACTCTGTCCTCTGGCTCAGCCCAGACTCCCCAAGGTCCATAATGAGCCACTTTCTCAGCAGGGAGAAGGGAAAGAATCCCCCTCCCTCGCTCTTTGTTCTCCCAGCTGCTCTAGCGGCAGCTGCTGGGTGCATCCTCATTTACAGCTTGAAACAGGTTTAGTTCCAATGGCTCCCTATCACATAGTAACCTGGGAGTGATAGTTTTGAGAGAGTGCTGAGTAGAAAAGCCCCTTTATGGAACTTCGGTGCCCAGAGTTCCTTGGTCCAGCGTTATTGTGTCAGCAAGAGAGAAGGCTTGCAGCTTTCTTAAACTTGCACTGCAGATATGCTCAGAGTGTCTTGCCTCCTCAGCCCCAGAGAGAAGGCCCCACATTATTCAACATGCACCAAGCTGACTCAATTAGGAATTTGGCACCTTCTAGTATATCCCCCAGCCTATGTGGTCTGCACTCAGCTCGCTGCCCCTCCACTCCTTCCACACCAGTCCTCCTTTGCACCAGGCACTTTGCACCTACACCTCTCTGAGCTCTGCTTGTTTGCCCTTCTATGGGTTTATTTCTTTGGGGGCTGTAGAGAGCTAATAGCTTGCTGCTTTAAACTGACCTGATCCCTCCTGAATGGCCAAAAGGACCTAGCAGGATGCTGGTGTGACGCCTTGCTTGCCGGCTCCCGTGAGAACCCAGCTTCTGAACCTACCTCGGGTTTCTTCAGATGCCTGTGGCGGAAGACCCTGCAAAGGGGGCATCCTTCTTGACCAGCATCTGCCCCTGCTATCTGTGCGGCCCATTTCCAAGTAAGAAAAATGACTGAGCTCAACGACTGTTGCTGGGTCTTGATCTCTGAGAGGGCTGCCTGCTTTCTGCCTTTGGGCTGCCAAAGGAAGAAACACAGGGCTGAGACTACCTGCCCCTGCTAGAGAAAAGCATAAGAGACGGCTGAGGGAGACTTCCCCTTCCCTTTGACCTCCAAAGAACATAGAAGAGGCTTCCGTCCCCTATCAGCGGCCTGTTGACACCTAGGTTGCTTAAGTGCCAGCTCTGTTCTGGTGTGCAAAGACTTGTGGGGCACAGTCCATAGGCTGCAGCTTGGAGCAGGGCTTGTGCTGGCCCCTGGCCCAGACCATGTGTCATTTCTGGTGTGGGGTGGTGTTAAGTAATTGCATCCTCTCTGTAGTCCCTGCAGTTGGGGGAGGCATGCTGCTGTAGTCTGTGGGGTGTCCTCTTTCTGTACTAGGGCACATTGGTGTGGCCTTGTGGGTGGTCTGGTCTCCCCTTGGGCAGCTGGAAATGTGACCTTTTATGGAAGTGTCCTGTTTCCTATATTAGGTTAAAGACGTTTTAAAGGGTAAGAAATTAACTCAGGGTTGCTGCTGCTCAGGATGGATGAGGTGACGAGCTGCGGGTTAGATCTTGCACTACTGCCCCTGCCCAATTCCTTTTTAAACCAAAATTTAACTTCTCATGTCCCTGGACAGAGGAACGATAAAGGGAAACAAATGCTCCAGGCAGCCTTTCTTTCCTGACCCCATTCTTACCACCCCCTCTTTGGTATTAGGGAAATTGGATTTTTATACAAGTGCCTACCTCCATGGTTGTTGCTCAGCCAGAGGCGTTGAAAGCCAATGCTAAAAACCAGAGGCCGTGAATCTGACTGTGTTACGGCTTTTATTTTATGCTTGGAGTGACATAAATATATAAAGTTTTTAGGGTGGGGGGAGTTCTAAAAAAACTCTGTAAAAAAGACGTACTGGAATCTTGCACCAATAATAAACCTTGTTGAAACCTCATTTTCTTCTGGGTTGTGTTGATTGGGTCATCTGGGCATTGAGACGGTCATTCATGTGGAATCTTGCAAGTCATCCCTCTTCTCACTTCAAACTGAAACATCTCTTGCTTCCCAGCAATCTGCAAGTAAGGTGCAAACTGCGCCCCCCACCAAAAGCCCTAGCACAATCCACTAAGCTAACATTAGTTTCAAGTGAAATGAGATGGTGTGGAGGACAGAGAGAGGAGGGTGGCCTTGAAAAGCAGGTAGGTGTTGGCTTTCAGGATGAATCAAGTATTTCCTGGTTCCCTACATGGATTCCCTCTTGTTCCAGCTGTGACTCATGTGATCCTGGCTAGGGTGGTGTTGCCTGGCCTTTCTACAGGGGAAACCAAAGGCTTGTGATGAATCTGGGCTCAAAAGCCAGTTTCTTAACTATGGAGCCTCCCCTTCCCATGTTGTCTTGAGATTTACACAAACATTTGCCCATGTGGGGCATCCAGAAGCTGCCCGCTGGTTCTGTGTGATGGATTCTATTCATCTCCTCCCTTGCGAAGAAGAACTGGACCGGCACTGGGGCTTGTGACACGCAGGAAACAAGTTTGCATTTACTCTAAGGGATAAACTTGGTTGTCTAGATTAGGTAACACCTCTGTCACCCAACAGGGACGGTTTGGGTGCACCTGTTTGAGGAGCAAGGCAGAAGGAGTAGAACATAGGTGCCCTGGCGGATGCTTGCGTTGTCCTAAGCAACTCTGTTTCCAAATAACGGGAGCCAAGCAGGGGCACGCAAATACCTTTAGCTAGCCTTGGCTGCCTCTTTGGTCCTAGTCCACGGAAACTTCAGCTTTGCCAGTGCCGTTGCTTAGCCCTAGGCTAAACACAGATCCATTGAAGATCAGGCTCCAGAAGTAGCTAGAATTGGAGAAATCTTGTATCTTCATCTTGTCTCTCTCGACCTGAAAAGCTGTAGCTGAGTCCTGCACCTTAGAGAAGCAGACAGAGCATACTGTAGAGGCTCTGCTCCGTGCAACTGGCTGAAGGTGGAAGGACAAACACTGGGCAGTGCAAAACCTCTCCAGAAGGCTGCAGGTGGGCTGAGCCATCCTGGTAGAGATGCCTGAGGACAGGCAGCAGTAGAAAGGAAGCGTAGGATGGTGATCTGCAAAAGAAAGAGGTTCTGTCAGCTGGATCTGACACCCCCCAGAGGATGACCATGTTCATAATGACAGTGGGGACATCATGTAGCCAAGACACTAAAAGCAAGTCCTCTTTTTAAAGTGAGCACACACAACACTGTCATCCAGTCAATTCCTATTTCATATTTTCCTTTGGTTCTTCTGTCTTTTCTCAGAACACAGACTTTTTCAGAATGGAAAAGGAGCACATTCTCCACAGGTGTTGATGATGCCTTTAGAGTTACTCTTCTGGGCAACGATCACAGCTGTGGGCACATTTTTCTTACTGCTTTTGTGGTGGTCACCTTTTTATGATAAATAAAATTGATACTTTATACTATGAGCTTTTTATGAAAGAAGTACAGTATAACACTATAACATTATGGTGGTGTTGTCATATTGTGTCTTCTTTGGCGATCACTCGTAGCTGAGTAAGATTGTCTTCCATGAACACAGTCTTAACAGTGAGTCTGTAAGTTACTGTGGAGGCCAATTCTAGATCCACACACCCTTCCACTGTGGGGACATAGGTTTCTGGGCGGGACTTCTCCCTTTTGTCCTGAGTTGTGTAATATTGTGTAATCTTGCTATAACACCACAGTGAATTAGCATTTTAGTGTGTGATGTTCTAGCACTTTTAAAAAGTCCCAGAAAAGTGTTTTAGCAAAA
This sequence comes from Podarcis melisellensis, assembly GCF_964234715.1. Lineage (NCBI taxonomy): Eukaryota > Metazoa > Chordata > Lepidosauria > Squamata > Lacertidae > Podarcis > Podarcis melisellensis. Next base: position 7,539,062 of record NC_138534.1, read on the forward strand.
GCTCAATTTTTAAATATAAAAATGGAGTCACAAAATGGTGCCCAACCCAAGCACTATAGTGAATGTGTGCTAAGTAGCAGATGGCTTCACCTGCAGCAGCTATACTGCACCTACTGGTCTTGATGGAAAATAGTGGGCTATACCTGTTTCTAACCACTTGCTCCTGCAGAAGCCAAACGAATGCTCCAGCCCTTGTACAATTCATCACAGAGCTTGTGTTAGTCACAAATACAGCAGACGTGTAATACAAGTTTATGTTTGGAGAGCTTCGGATCACTACGTTCTTTGTGGTCAACAATTCCAGCAAAAGCTGGAAACTAAAGTGACTTAGTTTATGAATGAACACTTTGCCACAGCTCAAAGGCTAACCTGTTATAGGCAACCTCCTTAGGTACCCATCTGGGTGCGGACCCAGTGCCCAGCTTGCAGCAAAGAGATGGTGATAGGTTCTGGATTCCCGGTAGTGTCTACTACCTCCAGCAGTTTCAGGTCTGCAAATGCAGCTTCCGACACGTTGGCTGCCAACAAACGGTTGGATCTAGAAAACAAAGGAGGATTTGTGTGTGAAATGGGGAAAGCACTAATATGTGAAGCGTTTTTTTTTAAAAAAAAAAAATACAACAACACAGTTCCTGGAACTTTGAAACAGCTCCAGAGGATGGATTTAATTCAAAGGAGTCAGAAATGTGGTTCTGTCACAGCACAACCCTATGCATGTTTATTAGGAAGCGATGCACCAACTTGACTGCAAGTGTGAACAGCCTTAACATTGTCTGTAGCAGCAGTATCTGCTTTTCTCAATTGCCATCTATTTTCTGTTAAATGGCCTTTCCAGCTGGTGGACTTCTTAAATTAAAATATAGCTTGTAACTTATACTCTTTTTAATGAATTTGCTGGTTTACAAAGGTTCTGAAATCCAAACGGGGCTTGGAGTTTGAGGAATTCTGGTCCAAATATATTTTGAAAGTGCTGCGTGCATATCCAGTAAATTAAATACGTATTCATTCATGCTGTTTTAAAGCACCTTTTTCTTTCCATATGACATTTCCATGCTGCCCCAGATTGTAAAGTTCTCTGGGTGCTTTATAGATTGGTGACACGACAAGGAAGACCTATCAACCAATTGGAGCTGTGACTGGCCAGCTTCTTCTCCAAACAAGGAACTGGTTTTCCCTGAGCAGAGTTCAGGAGACTGCCCAAGCAGCATCACCACTCAAATAAGGTACCCCTGTATCTAAATTTACTTAATGAAATCTGTGACCAAGATCCAGATAAACTCATTGTGGAGATCACACAGGGTCCCTGGACATTTCACCGTCTATTGATCCCTGTGCCAACACTTTATTTCTCGCTGCCACCACCCAGGCCCTACCTGGTACAATACTGAGTCCAGTCAGGGTTAAATTGGAACATAAACTTCTGTTTATTTATTGCAGTTTAACAAGCATGAGGTTTCATAAACTGTATCGGTCAATTACATTCATGGGGTGCCTATCCAGACCTATAACTTTCGCTACCTGCTCTCACTCACTAAACCACCTCTCAGATATTTACTTGTCTTCCTAGCTCCTAACTGTTCCTGACTCAGTTTATTTTGCTACACTCACTCAACCTCCCCACAGACTCTATCCCAATTCACTCCCACTCCAACCAACCACCCAACAAACTCTCTCTTCATCCCTTCCAGAGCTGGTTTTATAGTCCCTCTGACTCCAACCCCCCTGGGTTCTGATTGGGTAACCTGTTTAACTATTTCACCACCAGCACTCTCATATGTTAACATCACACTCATTATCTTCTGTTCAGAGTTTTGATTCATGTCAGCAAGCAGCACAGTATTTGTGGAAGCGGGGAGGGGACAGAAAACTGCCCTCACTCAACAGAGAAAGCAACACCTATTATGGTAGACACAATGAAAGGTTTACTGCTTCATGATGAACAAACATTTATTTTCTAATGCAGAATGGATTGTTTTTGATTTATGCATTTTGTATTCCCATTTTGTATTTTTATTTTGTGATCCGCCCTACGATCTTTGGATGAAGGATGATATGCAAATCTTATAAAGAATAAGAATATAAAATCTCTTATCAACGTCCCATGAATTATCTGGTATTATATGGCTCATAATCACAGTATGTTTGAGTATCATAATTAACTGCAGAGTCCAACAGCATTTTATTGGGGGGTTTTACAACTACTTTTTCATCTAGTTCCAGTCACAATTTTTATGTTCACCATTTCTGTTTTCGTTTGTTAGTAAATGATTGAATGTTACAGTGAATGTCCAACATCTGGTGAAATCTACAAATGCACAGATAAATGGATATACTGACAGGTATCAGTTAGTGAGAAGGGTGGGAGAAAGAGAGGTGAGATGTCTTGCCACCCACTTGCTATGGGGATATTTTGGGCTAAACTATGTATGATGCTCTCAGCCACATAGAGAAAAGGACTCCTGACCATTAGGTCCAGTCGTGGTCGACTCGGGGGTTGTGACGCTCATCTCGCTTTATTGGCTGAGGGAGCCAGTGTACAGCTTCCAGGACATGTGGCTAGCATGACTAAGCCGCTTCTGGCGAATTAGAGCAGCGCACGGAAATGCCGTTTACCTTCCCGCCAGAGCAGTACCTACTTATCTACTTGCACTTTGACGTGCTTTCGAACTGCTAGGTTGGCAGGAGCAGGGGCCGAGCAACGGGAGCTCACCCCGTCGCGGGGATTCGAACCGCCGACCTTCTGATCGGCAAGTCCTAGGCTCTGTGGTTTAACCCACAGCGCCACCCACATCCCAAATAGAAGTTTGTCCCAAATGTTTTATCATCTTCTTTTGAAGATGTTATAGTGAAGGTGAATATATGACTCTCAGCCTCCTGCAAAAACTCAAGATGCAAGTCTTGGGAAGGAAGTAAATTTTTCAGGGGTTAGAGGATGGAGTATCAGTGGCCTTTGCCATGAATAACAAATCAGAATTAGTGTGCAAAATTGAGAATAAATTGTGTGAAGTAATTTGTTTAATTCAAGCAGGTACTCAAACTTTTCTTGTAGAATTTGGCTTGCATTTCTGCAGATTTTAAGTGTAGACTAAATGTGCAAAGAACACAGGCATGACATTTTGTTTGATGCATTCCACTTTTAAAATATAGACAACAGCAATTCAGACCCCTGGCTTACATTGTTTTTTAAAGCACCACACACACACACACACACACACAAACACACTTCCTCCTTTATGAGCAGTGGGAATGTAATAATCTCCATACCCGAGTGTCTATCCAAACTCTTGTAGTCAATTGTCATTTCCCTTACCTGAGAGTGATGACACGGATGTTGGGTGCTGTGAGGAAGGCCTCAGCCATAATGACAGCAATCCTGTTATGCTGCAGGTATAGATATTCTAGTGATTCTGGTAGGTCTGGTGGAACATAGGACAGCTCATTATAGCTCAGATCCAGGAGCTGGGAAAGCAAAACCAATAAAATGTTGGAGTCCCAGAGATTCCTGCCAGATCTGGAGCATCATTAAGGACAGCAGGTGCTGGACATAGGCAGATCTGCCTTGGGTTGTGAGTGACAACAACACAATCATTTGGTTTTCTTCTATACGCACCACTGAAATCAGCTGGAGTGGCATAAGGGCACTGTAGCCCTAAGTTGGACAGTGCAGGAGAACAACTGGTAGTTCCCCTTAGGGCAGGCATAGGCAAACTCGGCCCTCCAGATGTTTTGGGACTACAACTCCCATCATCCCTAGTTAACAGGACTAGTGGTCAGGAATGATGGGAGTTGTAGTCCCAAAACATCTGAAGGGCCAAGTTTGGCCATGCCTGCCTTAGGGCTCAAACATAGTTCCATGCTTCTGGCATCCAAATGCTTTAAACAGGATTTGTAGGAGCCATACTCTTGCCTGTGTTCTGAGAGTTACTCAAACAAAAACTGAAAGAGAATGGGCTTATCCACACTTACCTTTCCTTGGCTCTTTCCAGGCATTGTCCGCTCCTTAAATCTCTGTGTCTCAGCACCCTTCTTTTTTGCTCCAGAGCTTTCACTGCCAAAACCTGCTCTTTAAAGCTCAGTCAGGACAAATGGCAATCCGTGGAAACCCTGAACTGACATTTGCTCTGATTGAGCGCTAAAGAGCATGTTTTTGCAGAGAAAGCACAGGGGTATGTGTGTGTTAAAATAAAACTGCTCAGACACACAGCTTTTAAGCGTGGACCTGTGCCTTGAAAGAGCAGCGTGAAAGGTAACTGTGGATAAGCTCAGAGTCCAGTATCTGGGAGCAGAAGCCCACATTAGCGGGAAAACAGTCACTATAGAAACATGCTGAATTTTGAGTACTTTTAAGCAGGGGCTTGAGGAGTAACAAGCACATGCAATTATTATATTGCAGTAAATCCAGGTTTTAGGCATATTCTGAGGGAGATAAAACCCATGTTTCTCCAGGGAAAAGCCATCACGGGAGACCAACATCCCCTCTCCATCGCCAGCATACAATATTCAGAGGGAGAACTTGCACCATCTGTGTATGGAGAGTCCTCTTCATGGTCATGGTTAATAGTTGTCATCCTACATGAATTTGTCTAATCCCTTTGCAAAGTGTGATGTCGTTGCCATGGCTCGTGCCAGTGCATCCTGCAAATTTGTCTTGCATTGTGTGAAGAAGCACTTTCTCTAGTCTGCCCTGAACTGATGGCAATTCAACTTCTTTAGGTTACCCCAAATTCTAGGAGGAGAAAAATATGCTTTTCTTAGTAGCTAAGGACAAAAGCCCTGCCTTACACTTGTTCCCGCTTTTCCCAGGATGGCTCCTGGTTTCCATGCAGATCTCCCCATGCCCAGATTAGGAAAAGATCCAGCCCAGAGACTGTTACTGTGGACCCTTAGTTGTGTTATTGTTGTCCTAAAACCAGCTTCTGAGCCACTGGAGCACACCAAAGGGCGCCTGCCTGCCGACAGCCTCACCTTGAGTCCATGCAGCTCTTGCCAAGTGCCTGGGTAGATGCCGCTGATCCGCAGGCGGTTGTGGGCCAGGTGTAGCTCCTTGAGCATCGTGAGGTTGACCAGCCGCTCTGGAGAGAGGGAGTTGAGCTGGTTTTTCTGAAGATTGAGGACCTGAAGGCTGGAGGGGAGCCCGGCCGGCAGGAGCGTGAGCTGGTTGCCCGAAATGTCCAGGGTCTCCAGGCGCCTCAGTTTGCGGAAGGCCAGGCGATGGATGTGGGCGCTGTAGAGGTGGTTGTAGCTGAGATTGAGCTCCACCAAGGCGTAGGTGGCCGCAAAATCCTGCAGCCCAATGTGCGCAATCTGGTTGTGCAGCAGCATGAGCGAACGGACCCTGCGCGGAAGTCCGGACGGAACATGCTCCAGCCGGTTGTTGTACATGTGCAGCGTGTGGAGGGAACGAAGGCGGGCAAAGGCCTCGGGGTGGACTCCCGAAGCGGTCAGGGCGTTGCTCTGCAGCAGGAGGTACTGGAGACCCCGCACACGGCTCAGGCGCTCGGGGGGCAGGTGGGTCAGGTGGTTCCGGCCCAGGTGCAGGATTGCAATGTTGGGGGGGAGGCCGGCAGGCACCTGCGTCAGGTTGTTGTTGGAAAGGTCCAAGTACTCCAGGCTCTTCAGCCGGCTGTAGAGAAGCAAGAGTTGAAGATTAGGAGGCCCGCCAATCAGCATCCGCTCTCCTGTGGTCTTCCAGTTCCCCAGAGCTGGCCACGGGAAACCCAGCACCCTGGCTCTTGGCTTCGCCACTCATACCCACCAGGGGAGCCCCATTAAAAACAAAAGAGTCACCTGAAGGTGGAGGGGTCAAGGCCATCATTGGACAGGTTGTTGTTCTGCAGGTAGAGCTCCCGGAGGCGCCACTGGCTGCTCAAGGCCCCTTTTGGGATGCGGGAGATGCGGTTGTTCTGCAAAGCGGAGCCTAGTAGTTAAGGAGGATCCCCTCCACTGCTCCCACCCCACCAGCCTAGGCGTTGGGATGTGAATAGATGCTAAGAGAGGATATATTTTTTAGATATTATATTTCCATTATGTCAGGGAGCAAAGATTTGCCCTTTTCTATTTGTAGGGAGTTGTGTGTGAGGTTTATTGTTAGAGTTTACACCCTATTGAGTAAAACTAAAAACCAACTATTTGGGGGCAGGCCAGCGGTAGAGTAAATGTGAGTAAATGCCATTGAACTAAGTGGGATTTGTTTTCCACTAAACATCTGTGAGATTAAGGGCAAGTGTCTTTGAAAATGTTCTAAATGAGCATAAAACAATCCAATTCCACAACTGGTGGGGCTTGGCGCTGAAGAGTCAGGAGAACAAAGGCTCTGGCTTAGTACCCCAACTTTCCTGTTCTAACTGCTGGGCCCCATTCTCCTTGAGCTAAAATCTGGGGCTCCCGACTCCCCTTCTCTCCCTCAGCTCCCCTGTTCATGGCTGGGCTCTGTTCTCTTGACTACTTGAAGCAAGCCTCTGCTTCTATACCATCCAGGTGGGAAATCTCAGCTGCCAACCTGTAAGTGGAGGCGGACGATGGCACGGGGCAAGTTCTGGGGCACGTAAGTGAGCAGGTTGCTGGAGAGGATGAGGGTGCTCACGGCATCGGAGCCGTTGAAGGCATCAAAGGGCAGACCTGTGTTGTTCAGCTGGTTGTTGTGCATATAAACAGACCTGTGGGGGGGAAAGGTAAGGGACAGGTTAGGAGTGCCACCTCCTGGGCTAGCCTCATTGAGTCCTAGGGGCAACACCCCATCCTGGATCTAAATGCTATCTGTTATGTACTGAAGTTCTCACCCTGGGCCAGCAGGGGGATACTGTAGATAGTTATGCAAATAAGGGATCGAAAGTGACGTTCAGTGATTGGATAGTTTTAGAAAATTGTTACAGTTACGTTGTACTGGAGCTCTATATAAGCAGGCTGACTGAACCCTTCAGTTCAGTTCTGTTCTGGCCTGTGAATAAACAAGAGCTGTCTGAAGAATCGCTGTGTCGTCTGATATGTTCACCCACAACTTAACACTATCCCCTGAGCTTGACACTGGGCTGGTGATCCTGAAGTAAGAGAATCTTCTTTTCCTAAAAGATTGCTGCAATCCTTGGCCTCTATAATGGGTCAAGCCTGATCCACACAGCACATTCTTCATATGTATACCTGCATCTAATAATTCCCTAAGAACCCTCCCACCTCCAATTCTATTTTGATATAAGGCAGCTGTTTGTGGCTTTCAGGCTGGATAAGGGACTGGGGGAGCAGGGGAGAGGATGGCTGCTTCACCCTGCCAAGCATTTGTGTGCTCTCTCCAAGCTCTTTTCCTCCCTGGGGGAACCCCATAGGTTGCCCTGCTGCCACCCCACCCTCAAGTGAAAAATAAGTAGCCTGATGTAAGGGGAGCAGTAGAGGGTGCCTCTGAGCAGATGCAGAGTGCCTTTCTTCCTCGTTTCATAACCCCAGCAAGCTTCTTGAGCAGAGGGTGTGGCTTCTAGCTGGCTCTGATTTTCAGAAAGTACAGTGAACGCTTGGGTTGCGAACGTGATCCATGTGGGACAGTGGCGTAGCGTGGGGGGTGCAGGGGGTGCCGGCCGCACCGGGCGCAACATCTGGGGGTTAGGGTTAGGAGGCGCAAATCCACAGGTTAGGGGGCGCAAATCCACGGATTAGGGGGTGCAAATTACTTGCCTTGCCCCGGGTGCTGACAACCCACGCTACGCCACTGATGTGGGATGCACGTTCGCAACCTGCAGCATTCGCAACCTGCATCTGCACACACACACAGGTTGCAATTTGGTCTTCTGCGCATGCGCAAAGCGCGATTTAGCGCTTCTGCGCATGCGCGACCGGAAGTAACCTGTTCCGGTACTTCTGGGTTTCAGCAGTCCGCAACCTGAAAGAAACACAACCTGAAGCGGCTGTAACCTGAGGTATGACTGTATAACTTTCTCTCGTACTGGGATCCCTGTAGTAAGCAATATCATGCCAAAGGGTGTCTGCCAACACTCTGTGGTCTTGCTTATGTCGGAATGTGTACCAGTCCTCCGTCCCACTTTTACCTGAGGCCAGGTTTATGCCCAAAGGTAAATGGGTAGACACGAGTCAGGTGGTTTGCAGCAAGGTCCACGATCCGCAGCGTGCTGGGTAGGAGCTGTGGCGCCACCGAAAGCTGGAAATAAAAAAGACATACTCACAAAATGATAAAGGTGGAAGGGACCCCACGGGTCATCCAGGCCAACCCCCTGAGATGCAGAAAGATTTTGAACTGACTCCAGCTTCCTACATCCACACCCACCTACGGCCTGTTCAGAGGGGAAGCAGCCAGAAACATTGTAGCCTAAGAACTGGCCAGCCAGGCCCAGCCACACATCAGCAGAAAGGTCCCGTCAGATTTCAAAATGGTGGTAGAAAATGGAGCCTGCTTGCTTGCTCCGTGGTAATAATAAATAATAATAATAATATATTATTTATTCCCCAGCCACTCTGGGCGGCTTCCAACAGAATATTAAAATGCAATAATCTATTAAACATTAAAAGCTTCCCTAAACAGGGCTGCCTTCAGATGTCTTCTAAAAGTCTGGCCATTGTTTTTCTCCTTGACATCTGGTGGGAGGGCGTTCCACAGGCTGGGTGCCACTACCGAGAAGGCCCTCCTGCCTGGTTCCCTGTAACTTGGCTTCTCGCAGTGAGGGAACTGCCAGAAGGCCCTTGGCACTGGACCTCAGTGGTGGCAGACTCAAGGAGAAAATGCAAAACCACGTTTTAGAATTGTGTGCCATAGCAAGAACAAGCTTCCCACATACAGAAGCTGTTTCTCAACATTCCAATACCCTCTAGAGCAGGGTTTACTAAATGTTTTACCAGCTGTTTTTGGACCACAGCTCCCATCATCCCTTGCTAGCAGGGCCAGTGGTCAGGGATGATGGGAATTGTTGTCCCAAAACATCTGGAGATTCAAGTTTGGGAAACCTTGCTCTGGAGTGAACAAGAAACAGGATGGGGCTACGCAAACAGGAGCAGGCTTGATTCTGAAAGGTGCCGAGATACCAAGCATGATAAGCACCTCAGTGCTATCCTTGAGTGCCCGCCTTTGGTTCCTTTCCATGGAAGTGAATGGTTCCCATTATTCCCTCTCAATGGAACTCAGTTTTGAGTGGACAGATTCAATCCCCTCCCCAGCCACGTGTGGGGCATTCAGCCTACCTTATCTTGTAAGGTGGTAGAATGGGATGTGCAAACAAACATATATGCACATTGTTTTTTATATTGTAAACTGTCCTGTGATCCTCTGATGAAGGGCGGTATAGAAATTTAATTATAATATAATATAATATAATATAATATAATATAATATAATATAATATAATATACACACTGAATCATGAAGACTCTTAACATGATTATCCTCACATGGTCTCTTAACTGTTTCAGTGAACCTACAATATTGAATTGTTCGTGCACAGCACTTCTCTTACAGAGTCGATTGCACGTATCTCAAAACATCCTTCCACAAGGACTTGTGCACTCCTGGAGGGTGAATCTTGGATGCTACTCCGAGTTCACGTACGGCAAGATAAAAATGTAATAAGTTATCCCCAATTACACCTGCTTTGAATGATCACTATTCTTACTTTGAATATATTGGAGCTTTGCACAGAAATGTCAAAGATGTCATCTTACATTCTGTGACCCTTTTTCTCTATATCTAGGCATGTATTTTTTGGCTGCCCCTCTGGAATTTACTAATGTATTTTTGCTCCCTCTCACAATATCTTGAAGCATCTCAGATACATATCCAACAAAGATGGAAGCATTCTGAAAAAGATGTGCAGAAGGCAAGTGCCTGCTGGTGGCTGAGATTCTTGCAAATAATGCTGGACTGTATCACAGATGGGAAACCTTCCGATGGGAAACATCTCCACCCGATCTCTCCACGTAGATGTTATGGGACTCCAGCTCCCATCAGCCCCAGCCAGGAATGATAGGAACTGTAGTTCAGCAACGTATGGAGTGCAACACATTGCCTACCCGTCCCCTAGTGAATCCTACCATCAACAGAATTCAGTGGCTATGAAGATCAAACCCTTCCTAAAACACAACTCACCTTATTGTTGGCCAGGTAGATGTACTGAAGCGATTGCAGGGACTCAAAGGCTTCATCTGGGAGACCTTTAAAATGGGACACATAAGAAAAAGGCAGATTTGGGATTCATGCCCTCTACCGACTCTACCCACTAGATTTATGCCCAAGCAGCAGCAGTGATGGCCTTGTGATCTCTTGCTGGGTCACGTGCAACCAGCTCTGGATCTGAAGGGGGTTGCTAATTAACAGTTCCTTCATTTGGAGCATCACAACTCCAAGGGACGGAAGGGCAAAAAATTGAGCATGAACCATTTCCTTACAACAATCAACCCATCTACTTCTCATGGGAACAAACATCATTGGTCAATTAGGAGACAATTATTCATGTATTGGAGGGAGGGGCTGAGGGTCCCCTGAAAAGATAACGATCCTTCAGAATGCCAGGGAACACCCTGCTCACTTGGGTCTGCTCACCTTCAGAGGTGATGTGGTTGTTGTGTAGATTGAGGGTTCTCAGGCCAGCCAGTCGGGACACCTCATTGTAGGGCAGCTCCTGCAACTGGTTGTTCTGCAGAAAGAAAACCAGCAGGTGGTCAGAATCAAATCAAATTTTATTAAACGGTCACAGACCAGATTAACAGGTGGTCAGAATGAGTGGCAAGGCATTCACATGGACTCTGCTCTGGGTGGCTCCTGATCTCCTGCAGTTCCATACTTCCTAGCCAAAAGAATGCCCATTGCAGAAAGTTAACTCTTTATTGTAAAAGATAATACTTGCTGTCACTTCTACAGCTCTGGAAACACCAATCTAGTGTCTAGGCAGCTATTCCCAGGCCCACACTCTATGGAGCAGTTGCAGCTACTAGGGGCTGCTCCCCCTCCACCCATTTATTTACCTTCCACTGACAGGCTGCGCACATGCAATTGGAGACTATGTCTGTGTGGAAGCTGCCTCTGCTCTTCCCGTTTCAGTTCTCTCCTGGTTCTGGGAGACAGTGGTGCAGGAGAGGGTAGGGAAGCACCTAGCCCTTCCCTTGCCTGCCTCCTCTTCCTCCAGCTCTGAAGCTTCCTCCTACCTCGGATTCTTGCCTCCTGGCTCGTACAAGCCCCCACAACCCATTGCCCTCCTCTCTCGAGTCAGACTTCCCGCTCCCCCCAGTGCACAGTCCTCAGCATCCTGCCATCCCCTGACATACTCCCACCCAACAAGGCCACCCTCCGCATCTGCCCAGGATCCCCTCCACCACCTGCAGCGAAAGATGCTGGATGCCTGCAGAGATATTGCTGGGGAAGATGTGCAGGTCAAGGCCACCGCAGTCCACTGTCTCTTCTGCTGGGCAGGTGCAGTTGGCTGGGCAGCCAGGCACGTTCTGGGCTGGGATGCCTCCCATGGGCTGGGATGTCGCCAGCAGCAGTTCGTCGTCATCAAGGCTGTCGAGCAGGAAGCTGCAAGGGATGCTCGCCAGCAGGAATAGTAGAAGACGGCCACTGCCCAGCTGCTGGGGGCAGAGGTCAGGGCTAGTCAATAGGGGCTCTATACAACCACCCTGCGCATGCTTTTCTCTCAATGCTTCCCCTGTCTGCTTCACCAGGTAGGCCAGGAAGCCCCCCTTCTCTCCCCACCCCCATGATCCCCACTGGAAATGCAGACAGAGCCCCTTAAAAGTATGGAAACGCCTCATTGATTTGGAGGGGGGAGATGGAAGGCACAAGGGGGTGCTTGTCTCTTCCAGCGGGGAGCTAGGCGAATGAGTGTTCAGCATGGGAGACGGGAGAAGCACTGCATGGTGGCAAAATGAAATAAAACAGAGAGCAGCCTGTGTTGTAAATGTTTGGGTAGAGTTCCTGTGCATGGGGAAGGGTGTCAAAGATGTGTGTGGGCTCATAAACGGTTGCTGACTAGTGAAGGTGGGGTGCCTACTCACAAACTGCCGTGCAAACCAGTGGCTTTATTGGGCCAGCATTTCTTGGGGGGGGGGGGAAGAAAATTGCGAACAGTTTGAGCCTAACAAGTCTGAGTCTCAGGCAGAAGTTAAAAAGCCGAAGAGCTGCAGCTGAGGAACGGGATGTGGAATTGTGCATGGAGGGGGAAGCAGCGAGGGGGGTGGGGCGGAGGGAAGGTGGATGACTGGAAGCATTCAAGGTGTTCCTCTGGCCTGAGGTTGCCTGGATCCTTTAAATCACTTCCCCACTCTCGTCCCAGCATGCCCCATTCAGGACAGGCCCAAGAAGTGAAAGAATCCATACGTCATCGTTTCCCATCAGTTAAGTCAATGCACACCCCCATTAAAATGAATGGGAGCTGAGCTTTGTGGTCCTGAAATGGGTCCAGGATTGCCCATCAGAAAGCAGAGCTGCCCGGCAATCCATCTCCACCCCTAATCTGTGGCATTCTTCTTCTTCTTTGGCGATCACTTGTAGCCGAGTAAGATTGTCTTCCATAAACACGTTTTTAACAATGAGTCTGAAAGTGACTGTGGAGGCCAATTCTGGATCCACACGTCCCTACAGAGTGGGACATTGGTTTCGGGGCGGGAGCTGATGAGCGCTTGATAGCACAACCAGTCACATGGGCTGGTAACAGTGGCATGGCGTGGGGGGTGCAGGGGGGGCCGGCCGCACCGGGCGCAACATCTGGGGGTTAGGGTTAGGGGGCGCAAATCCACAGGTTAGGGGGTGCAAATTACTTGCCTTGCCCCGGGTGCTGACAACCCACGCTACGCCACTGGCTGGTAATATTTTCAGTAGCCCCTTAATCTGAGAGTTGTGGCCCAGAAGACACTCTTTCTCTGGAGAGGAACGTGTTGTCACAGGAATACAGGGACTTTCCAATGTGCTATAAGAATACACTAAACCAAGGAGAATGGATTTTAGGGATCAAACAGCCCAGAAGGAGGGGAGGGGAAATGCTTTTCCAAATGGACCTTGAAATGGCACTGTCTGTATCCCTGGGGCCAATACTGGAGGGACCCAATGCCATTCCAGGGGCAATCTGGTATCTCTGGCCAGCTGGAAGGGCAGGAGCCCAGTTTGCCCCAAGGACGAGAGGTTATGCCATTGGCAAGGTGCGCCTGGATTTGCGTTCAGCTCCTTTGGGAATTCTTTCCAGCATGTCTGTAAATCGATCTTGGGAACCATAGAAGTCTGCTCAAAGCAGGAAACAACCAGTCCTTGTCTCCTTACCACCGGACACCGGTCTGTCAAACAGAAGAGACAGAAGCTAGAAGCCCTTGGTTCTGAGCCAAGGAGTCTTGTCTGCTTGTTAGCTTTCGCTTTTATATTCAGAAAAAAAGAAGACACAATATTTGGAAGTACGTTTCTCCTCCTTGCCCTTCTTCTTTTTTTTTTTTATAAATATTTTATTAGGTTTTTAATAAACAAATTTCCACTTTCAAATACATACTTCCATGAATCCAATGGACTCCCCCCATCTCCTGAGCACTGCATTCCCTGTGTAACCAAAACCTCAGCAATTTGTTAACTTGTTTTATACATAACAATATATCTTCCATTTTATCGTGTTATCTGATGTAAACATTTCAATACAATTGCATTAATTTTTAATTTCCACACAATAAAAATATTTCGTTACCTCACTTCTGTCTTATAGTGTCTTATTTATCAATTCAGAAATTTGCCGATACTGAAGCTATACCTTCCTAGAAAGGAGCATTTTTTAACATTCATACAACTTATAATGCTTTTTCAAATAGTCCTTAAAATTTTTCCAAACTTCCTCCGTTTCTTCTTCTCCCGAGTCTCGAATTCTGCCAGTCATTTCAGCCAACTCCATATAGTCCATCAGCTGCGTCTGCCATTCTTCCAATGTGGGTAGATTTTGTGTCTTCCAGTGCTTTGCCAACAAGATCCTCGCTGCCGTAGTAGCGTACATAAAGAAAGTTCTATCTTTCTTGACCATTCTCTGGTCCACCATGCCCAGAAGGAAGGCCTCCGGTTTCTTAGGTAAGGTGAATCTCAGCACCTTTTTTAGTTCATTATGTATCATTTCCCAGAAGGTCTTCACTTTCGGGCAGGTCCACCAGAGGTGTAAAAATGTACCTTCCTCTTCCTTACATTTCCAACATTTATTATCGGACAGGTGATATATCTTTGCAAGCTTGACTGGGGTCATGTACCACCGGTATATCATTTTCATAATGTTTTCCTTCAAGGCAGTACATGCCGTGAAATTCATTCCGGTGTTCCATAACCTTTCCCAGTCTTCAAACATAATGTTATGCCCCAAGTCCTGTGCCCACTTTATCATAGAGGATTTGACAATCTCATCCTGTGTGTTCCATTTAAGCAGCAAGTTATACATTCTCGAAATTAGCTTAGATTTTGGCTCAAGCAACTCTGTTTCTAGTTTCGATTTTTCCTCCTGAAAACCCACTTTTTTATCTGCTTTAAAAACTTCCTGGATTTGAGCATAATGCAACCAATCTCGCACCTTGTTTTTTAACTTTTCCATACTCTGTAACCTCCATTTATCTCCAATTTTTTCAATTATTTCCCAATATTTAGGCCAGTGGGCCTCCATATTGAGTCTTTTACGTGCTTTGGCCTCCATCGGTGAGAGCCACCTCGGAGTTTTACTCTCCAATAAGTCTTTATATTTTGACCAGACCATGAAAATTGCCTTTCTGACAATATGGTTTTTGAACAATTTATGAACTTTAACCTTGTCATACCACAAATATGCATGCCACCCAAAAGCATTATCAAATCCCTCCAGGTCAAGGACGTCGGTGTTCTCCAATAAGATCCAATCCTTCAACCAGCAGAGGGCTGCAGCTTCGTAATATAACCTCAAGTCCGGCAGGGCAAACCCCCCTCTTTCTTTCGCATCTGTTAGTATTTTAAACTTTATTCGGGGCTTTTTGCCCTGCCAGACAAATTTAGATAAATCCCTCTGCCATTTTCCAAAACATTCCACCTTATCCACGATCTGGAGGGACTGAAACAAAAATAGCATTTTCGGCAATACATTCATCTTTATAGCAGCTATTCTGCCCAGCAAGGAAAGTTTTAATCTTGACCATGTTTCCAGATCTCTTTTTATCTCTGACCAACCCTCCTTGCCCTTCTTCCCGCGCCACACACTTTCTATGTCTTAACATCACGCAGGAATAATAATAATAATAATAATAATATAAACTCTCTTCTCCTCGACAGAAAGGGCTGCACATGTAAAGCATCATTATCATAATCAACAACCACCACCGCAACCTGCCTGCTGTGCGGTTGTTAAAGACGCAGGAGACAACGATTTCCCCTCCTAGTCAGACCCAAACAGAGAGCATACCTGCAGCATCCATTAATGCTGAATAACCCGAGGTTTCGGGCTGGACAACCGTTGGCCCGCGCGGTGGCCCCTTTGCACCCAGGCGCAGCATGCACACGACCTTTCCGACCCCGCGCGACACGGGTCTTAACTCCCCGGCGCCTCCCACGCCAAAGGGGCAACTCCCCCCGGCCCCTCCCCGCCCCTCGGCCCCTCCGCGTCGCCCCCTGCCGGCGCGCTCCGGGGCGCCACGCGGGGGTGGGGAAAGCGGCGCCCGGGTCCCCGCTCGCTCACCATCGCCCTGCTCGGCTGGAGCCGCCTCTCCGCGGGAGGATGCCGCGGGTCGCGAATGGGATCCAGAGCCGCGCGGGGGCGGCACCCCTTGCCCTCCCCGCCCGCTCGCTCGCTCGCTCGCCTTCCTTTCCCTCCTGAAACCAACCTCTTGCTGCGGAGGAGCCCAAGGAGCGCAAGGGGAAGGAGCCGGGGGAAAGCCCTCCCCTTTCTTCCCCAAAGGCAACCGGGACGGACCTGTCGCCGCTGTTTCTGCGTGGGAGTGGGGAGGAGGGGGGGGGAGAGAAAGAATTGTTGCGTCTCCTTCTTGTTTTCCATCCGATCAGAGTTAAGACGGGCTATTGCATAACGCTGCCTCCGCGGAGAGAGGTGGGTGAAATGCCAGCGAGGCGCAACGCTCCAAGGGCCGTTCAGCTGCGCCGACTGACTGCTTTCTCCGTATCTTTCTCCAGCGCGCCCACCTTAGTCCTCGTATCTCCTCCAGTCAACCTGTCAGCAGCGGCACCCCGCGCTCTCCCAGGACTTTAAGGCTGGTCTTACTTGAGTACCAAAGGAAAACATGACTCGGCACAAGGAACAGAGTGCCCCCTGACCATGCTCAGAGGGCCCCTGCTGTGGTTTCAAGCTAAAGCCGCTGGGCGACAGGTATCTGCCCTTACAAAGTGGCTGAGCAAAGTGCACAGAGTCAAATATCAAACTTCCACTGCAAAAATTACAACAGGATAAGGTTAAGGATAGGGACTCGGGTGGCGCTGTGGGTTAAAACCACAGAGCCTAGGACTTGCCAATCAGAAGGTCAGCGGTTCGAATCCCCGCGACAGGATGAGCTCCCGTTGCTCAGTCCCTGCTCCTGCCAACCTAGCAGTTCGAAAGCACGTCAAAGTGCAAGTAGATAAATAGGTACCGCTCCGGCGGGAAGGTAAAGGGTGTTTCCGTGCGCTGCTCTGGTTTGCCAGAAGTGGCTTAGTCATGCTGGCCACATGACCCGGAAGCTGTACGCCGGCTTCCTCGGCCAATAAAGCGAGATGAGAGCCGCAACCCCAGAGTTGGCCATGGCTGGACCTAATATTCAGGGGTCCCTTTACCTTTAAGGTTAAGAATATCACATCAAAGTCATCAGCTGCAATCTGAATGACAGGCATTTAACCTTCAAAATGACTTTCCCCCCCTCTCACACACATGCCCACCTCCTAGGACACTTACAGCACTTCTCTGGAATATCTGCATGTTTGTACTTCAGACCCACACACCACCAATCATTTTTTGGGACTGCAATCTGTTATCCAGTGGCTGCCACCAGCCTTCCTCTGTGGCTCTTCACCTTTGGAAGAGAAGCTGCCAAACACTTAAAGACTACCTGGTTCCAGGGTCACAAAGTTAGGGCAAGTTGGGTTCCATTCTCTGTCCAGCTGCAAAATGCCCTGATTTTATTCCCCCAGAACAAACTGGAGGAATCAACAGGACAGGACGATTGTCACAGTCCAGTTCACAGGTGATCGAAGTCCCAGCTGGGGACGTCGGGACCGGGGGCAAGATGGCAGGGTGGGAGCAGGAACGGGAGTCCAGAAGCCAGGAGTTGGGAAGCCAAGAGTCCGAGGGTCAGAGAGCTGGGAGTCAAGAAGCCAAGGGTCCAAGGGTCAGGAAGCAAGCAGTCATGAAGGCAGGGGTCTGAGGAGCAAGTAGTCAAGGAACCAAATGCAACAAGGCAGGGAGCATGTTGCTGTGGCAAATACCTGAAGAGAAATGCTGACCTTATATCCCTTCCCAGTTCTTGCTACCAGGTGCTGTGAGTTACCAATCGGCCTCACCTGTGAGGCCACGCCTTGCCTCTCCAGAACAAATTTAGGAAGGCCCCAGTCCTGGTCACAGGACCTGGCTCCTGCACGCACACCTGACAATGATGCCCACATGCTTTAACAGGGTATGTGGACCATGATATAAATAAATTTGTTTCTGTTATTATCCTTGCACTAGACCATTGTTTATATCCTGCCTTTCAGGATACAGTTCCTTCAAAGGCAGCTTATATTAAACTACATTTTAAAACTACAATAAGCAACAGCAACATATAAAAAGTCCTACTTGCCACAGGGCACTTAATGGTAGAATGTGTCTGTCTTGGGAAGCAGACAGTCCAGATGGAATAGTTGCTAAGATGGTCTTCACCTGCCTCCCTCTCTCTACTGGGCTCCTTACACATACAAAGCACATTTCCCTTCTCAAAGAATTCCAGGCACTGTAGTTTGTTTATTCTTACTCATAATAATAATAATAATAATAATAATAATAATAATAATAATAATAAAATTTGTATACAACCCTTCATCCAAAGATCACAAGGTGGTTCACAACATAAAAACACAAAATTAAAACACAAAATACATAATAAACACTTTTAAAAGGCCACAGAATGTTTTCAGTCCAAGGCCTGGTTATAGAGAAATGTATTTGCTTGCCGCCTAAAGGTATGTAATGAAGGTGCCAGGCAATTATTCCTGGGGAGAGCATCCTACAAGTAGGGAGCCACTGCAGAAAAGGCCCACTTTTGTGTTGCTGCCTTTTGGACCTCTCATGGAGGGGACACACAAAGAAGGGCCTCGGATTATGATCACAGGGTCCAGATGTGGGGAAAGGTGGTCTTTGAAGCACAGGTGGCAACCATTTTGCACGGGGGGGTTCGTTCCTGGCTCCCCTGTGCATTGGTGGAACACACCAACAAGTCCACTTCACCCTGTTATGCTCTCATTCTGCCCTCTTCCAGATCCAAAAGGACCCAGGTGTTGGTGGTTGCACATCAATTGGACACATGCAAAATAGTTGCCACCTGTATTGTTAAGGGTTGCTGGGAATTGTAACCACAGCATGGAGAATTATTGGAGGGGGAGACTATGTTTCACATGTGCTGTAAAGCTGTTGTGTTTACAAGCCCTGGCTGTAGATAGCCCTGTGGTGTGGAGAAAAGTCCAACTGGAGCAGGTTCTGAGGTGGTCTTCATAGGAACGTAAGACAAGATTCTTGGATCAGGCCTATGGCCCATCCAGTCCAGCATTCTGTTCTTCCAGTGGGAAGCCTGCACACTGGGCATGAATGCAACGGTAACCTGCTCACCTGTGATTCCTATCAACTGGTAATCTTCATTTGTCTCCCCATTCTCTACAAGTCTCCAAAAACATATTGAGAGGGACTTGAACTCACTGAATCTTCAAGGAAAACTGGCTCTAGTGGAGAGCTCAGGAATCGGGACAGCTGCAACGAAAACAGGAAGTTGAGTAGGCATTTATCTGTCTGTCATAACACTAAGGCATGAGGCCATCCAGTGAAATGGATGAGCAGTAGACTCAGGAAGGGAACAAGAAAGTACTTTTTCACACAATTTATGATTCTCTTATGCAATTTGCTGACATGAGATGTGGGGTTGGCTTAGGCTTAGATACAAAAAGGCTAGACAAGTTTATGCAGACAACTTGTGTGGCTTTATCAGCAGGCATTAGTCATGATAGGTGCTCAGCGGCAGCGTATATTTGAACACGAGATGCTAGGGGATTAGCGAAGGGTAGGGCTGTTGCCTTCTTGTCCTGACTGGGGACTTCCTGGAAGCTGGCCACTGCTGGAAGCAGGATGTTAAAGCAGAAGGAACTGTGGTCTGATCCAGCAGGGCTGTATGCACTCTAGTCAACATCTCCTTAGAAAGACAACATCTGTGCCTTTAACAAATGTGCAGATATAGTGAATTTTGGATTGTGTGGCAGTAGCAGCACCATCGCAGAAAAAGCCAACTATAAAGTAACTTGCTTTGCCCCCAAAAGGAATATGGCATTCTACTCAGATTTGTGATGGTGCCGTTTTAATAAAAACATACTTGTCTGCCCATCACTCGTCCCTACAGGCTTCTCATGTCCCCACTTTGGGGAGCCCTGAATTATGCAATGCAAGAGTTGGTAAACAAGAGCAGGTGGTTCTGGTTTTTCTGATTGTCATGCAAATTTATACAGCTCCGAAAGCAGATGCCAGGAATATTTCAGCGACTCTGGAATGAATCACTTTTAGTTTCCCATATGTCATTGGGATGAGATAGAGGAATTCTGTGAAGCCATGGGCAGGGGCTCACTTCATTCGGACAAAAAAAAAGCTTCCAGATTTGGCCCACGTGTAGGGCTTAATTTGAACCAGGGCTGAGCCCAAGACACGTGCGTAGTTTCAGTGCTTTATTTCAGACAGTAGAATTTGTTTCAAAATCTAGTTCTGGGTTTATCATTTTTCCTGGAACTCAATTTCTCTGTTGCTACAGACAGCCTGCCTCAATGTCTTGACTGCATACTTCCAGCCTACCAGATTTTCAGCCATATAAGAATCTGATATGCAAAATTATCTAGGTTGGAGAAAAACAGAAGTGTTACAGGGCTGAACTTAACTTGGCAGCGAAAGGACACAGTTCTTTGTTTGAAGACTGCCAAACAGTAACATCTGACTAGCTGGCTTGAAAGCACTATTTATAGCTTCCTTTCCTGGCTTGGCTTAAGTGAGGGATATATAAACACTTTTCTTGTTTATTGTTTTGTTATTGGTTCCCTCACCTCTTCCTTGTTATGTTTGCCAGCGTGTTCAATTCTGTGCCAGGCTGGGGCACACAGCACAGCCAGGGCTCCATCTCCAGTTAGGATGACACCAAGGCACAGTCAAAGCCCAAGAAGTGCTGAGATAAATAAAAAAGGGAAGAAAAACAGGACATTTTAACTCTGCCCTTGCAAAATCTGAGATATAAACAGTGCCATGCACTTCAGTGAAAAGCACATAGGGCAGAATTACTGGGTTTGCGTGCCCTCTTGTCATCGATGGTTTTGTTTCTAGACTACCTGTCATCAGACGATTGCAAGGAAGTATACCACAATATAAAAGTTTCCCAGAGCCCAGTAAGCAATGAAAACTTGCTGGGTGCACATGTGGATGAGGACATATAAATGGTTTCTCCGCTCTCCATTTATTTATTCATTCCCCTCCACCCCACATAAGGTTGTAATGGCGTTAAGTAAATTGAACTCAAGTTGTGGGTTCACTGTACCGTTTTCTTAGGGACTACACAACTAATCCAGAATGCGGCAGCTAGACTGGTGACTGGAAGCGAGACCATATAACACCGGTCTTGAAAGACCTACACTGACTCACAGTATGTTTCCGAGCACAATTCAAAGTGTTGGTGCTGGCCTTTAAAGCCCTAAACAGCCTCGGTCCAGTATATAGTGGTACCTCGGGTTAAGTACTTAATTCCTTCTGGAGGTCCATTCTTAACCTGAAACTGTTCTTAACCTGAAGCACCACTTTAGCTAATGGGGCCTCCCACTGCCACCGCACCACCAGAGCATGATTTCTGTTCTCATCCTGAAGCAAAGTTCTTAACCCAAGGTACTATTTATGGGTTAGCGGAGTCTGTAACCTGAAGCGTCTGTAACCTGAGGTACCACTGTACCTGAAGAAGCGTCTCCACCCCCATCGTTCAGCCCGGACACTGAGGTCCAGTGCCGAGGGCCTTCTGGTAGTTCCCTCGCTCCGAGAAGCCAAGTTACAGGGAACCGGCAGAGGGCCTTCTTGGTAGTGGCACCCACCCTGTGGAACGTCCTCCCACCAGATGTCAAAGAGGAAAACAACTGCCAGACTTTTAGAAGACATCTGAAGGCAGCCCTGTGTAGGGAAGCTTTTAATGTTTAATGCTATTGTATTTTAACATTCTGTTGGAGTGGCTGGGGAAACCAGCCAGATGGGCAGGGTATAAATAAATTATCATTATCATTATCATTATCGTTGTTGTTGTTATGTATTTTTGCTAGAAGAGTCATCCGGACTCAGTGATTTGTCAATTTTTATTTTATCAAGAAGCCCTAGAACTTCATCTGTCACTACTATTTGCCTCAATTCCTCAGACTCCCTTCTTGTGAAAGTTCAGGCCCAGGAATCTGCCCTATATCTTCTGCTGTGAAGACAGATGCAAAAAATTCCTTTAGCACACCTTTTACTCCGTTGTCATCTAAAGGTCCAACACCCCGCCCTAGCCAATCTCTTGCTACTAATGTATTTTAATGATTTTTTGTTGGTGGTGTTCTTCATGTTTTTGTTTAGCAATGTGCTCCTCAAATTCTTTTTTTAGCATCCCTTCAGGGGGTTTTAAAAGCAGATTTTCCAGCTGCACAAATTCTCTGTGAGACATCATGTCACATATGCACGCATACACACAGTGTCAAATGAACACACAGTATGCTTTGCTTACACCTGTGGCAGTTTTTCCATAGAAGTTAGTCATTCTCATTCTCATCTCCAGCAAAACCCAACATACAAGTGCAAGGGCCACTTCCTGAAAATTTTCTATCTACTCCTCTGCCTCATCAAACTTGTGCTGCCAAAATTGGTATGTCTCAAGCAGTCTTCTTGGCCCTGGAAGTACTTTTCTTCATCTGAAGTACACATTCTGGCTGAACTTCTAATATTGTGGCTAAGAGAGCTTTTGAGGAAAACAGAATGAATGCAATTTAGATTGTGGACATTTAGGAGGGAGAAATAAGTCTTATTTAGCATACGTACTGTGAGTCACCTTGCTCTCTTAGGTTCAGATTGAGTACAAATCTAAACAGCAACAAAAATGAAACAGAAAGCACGGGCATAGCCAGGATTTTTGTTGCAGGGGTAGAACCTCAGATTTGTATTGATTTATATTGCATTAGGGGGACAGCTGCCACCTGCCCCCACCCCAGCTACGCCTATGGCAGAAAGTGTGTAGCCTTGTGGAATCTTAGATCAACATACTACTTGATGATAGCACTGAAATGATTTTGGGAATGGTGCATCCCAAAGGGTTAATGCTGTAGCATAGAATATTGTAATGCCATATGCCTTAGACCAGGGGTAGGCAAACTAAGACCTGGGGGCCAGATCCGGCCCAATCACCTTCTCAATCCGGCCCATGGACACTCTGGGAATCAGAGTGTTTTTACCTGAGCAGAATGTGCCCTTTTATTTGAAATGCAATTCTGGGTTATTTGTGGGGCATAGGAATTCGTTCATATCCTCCCCAAATATAGTCTGGACCCCCCCCCCACAAGGTCTGAGGGACAGTGGACCAGCCCCCTGCTGGAAAAGTTTGCTGACCCCTGCCTTAGGCAGTCCCCCCCCCCCCCGTTAGTCGGTAAATACTGATCAGTCTTAGGTACAAATTAATGTAAATATTCTTCAGTAACGTAAGTATTGCCTGCCTGTCTTGTACATTCAATCTAACAAGAGCAAGTACAGCAAGTAAAAGTCATATGTTACTTTTAAATTTTAAAACCAAGTGTGTTGCATTGTTTTCTTCTAGGAGGGAAACAGAGAACTATTCAAAAGGCCAAATGTCCTGGGGCAACTTCCACACAACTCTGTATAATTACCACAATGATAATATCACCCATTTTTCCTGTAAAGACGAAAGGAAACAGAACAGAGGGAAAAGGAGAAGCTGGCAAACTTATGCATCAATTCTCAAAGCTGCATAGTTGTTCTTATAATGACCAGCTTGAATGGAAACAGTTCTGAGATAGGGGAGCCAAATGTCAAGGGTGGGTGGGTGTCCTGTCAGCTGAGGCCATGGAGCTCTCTTCCATTTCTCCCTCTCCTGCAACTAGACTGAATGCCCCCATCCCTGGTGGTTAAAGTCCCTGCAGGCAGAAAGCTAGCTAGAGAGCTGAGTGGGTGAGTAATAAATAATAATACTAGTTTACTATTTATACCCCGCCCATCTGGCTGGGTTTCCCCAGCCACTCTGGGCTGCTTCCAAAAAACAATATTAAAATACTGTAATACACCAAACATTACAAGTTTCCCTAAACAGGGCTGCCTTCAGGTGTCTTCTAAAAGTCTGGTAGTTGTTGTTCTCTTTGACATCTGGTGGGAGGGTGTTCCACAGGGCGGGTGCCACTACCGAGAAGGCCCTCTGCCTGGTTCCCTGTATTTTTTTTAAAAAATTTTTATTAAATTTTGCATAGATATACTTCACAAAACATACAGAAGACAGGAACAAACAAAAAAAAAGAAAAAGAAAAACATTAAATACATACAACATAAACAACTCGACTTACATTGATTTTACAACAACATTAATCGACTTCCTTTTATCTCGATTTTGGATAATGTTATCTTAATTATCTATCTGCTGTATCTATTCCAAAATAAAATTTTTACGTAGTAAGCGCTATCTCGTGCCTACTGTGATTTTTTGAATACATATATATTACTGATTAACATTTTGTTTTTCCCCTTGTCTCTGTTTCCATATATGTCCTAAATTTATCCCATTCATTGCTAAATTTTGTGCTTTTTTGGTTTCTTATTTTCTGTGTCAATTTTGCCAGTTCTAAATAATCAGATAATTTTAATTGCCATTCCTGTATTGTTGGGATTTTTGATGTTTTCCAGTGCTGTGTTATGAGGGTTCTGGCGGCCGCTGTTGCATATTGAAAAAAGGTTCTATCTTCTTCTTTGATGTCCTTACCAATTATCCCCAGCAGGAAAGCTTCAGGTTTTTCAGCAAACGTGTATTTAAGAAATTTTTTTAGCTCATTATAGATGGATTCCCAATTTTTTTTAAGAATCTCGCACGTCCACCACATGTGAATGAATTCGCCCTCCTTATTCTTACATTTCCAGCACAATTTATCTCCCGTTCTATAAATTTTATGCAATTTTATCGGCGTTATGTACCATCTGTACATCATCTTGTACATATTTTCCTTGAGTGTCGTGCATGCAGAAAAATTCATATCTTTACACCATAGTGCCTTCCATTTGTCAAACTCTATATTGTACCCAAGATCTACCGCCCACTTCACCATCACCTCCTTTACTTCCTCATCCTTGGTGTCCCACTCGAGCAACTGGTTATACATTTTTGATAATAATTTCGTTTTACTTTCTATTATTTCAATCTGGAATCTGGATTTTTTCTCACTTATTCCAATCTTTTTATCTTCCATTCACATTGAATTTATTTGATGGTAATGGATCCAGCTGGTCAACTTATTTTTTATTTCTTCGTATGGTCTTATCCTCCACCCGGCTTCTGTTTTAGTTAGTAAATCCTCATATGTCCATCTTTCTCCCTCAATATTTGATTTTTTAATTGTTAAAATATCGATTGGTGATAACCACTAGGGCGTTTTCTGCTCCAACAATTTTTTATTCCTTTCCCACGCTTCCAATAGTGGCCCTCTAAAGATATGGTTAGAAAAACCTTTAAGAACCCTTCCCTTATCTCGCCATAGGTAAGCATGCCAACCAAACCTTAGGTTAAACCCCTCTAGGTCTAACAAATCTTTATTTTTAATGACGATCCAATCTTTAACCCAACAGAGGCATGCGGCCTCATAATATAACCTCAAATTTGGAACCGCAAGACCCCCCCATCTCTTTGATCTGTAAGCAGTTTAAATTTGATTCTGGGTCTTTTTCCCTGCCAGATAAATTTGGAAAGTAATCTCTGCCAATCTTTAAATATTGAAGTTCCCCTGATTATTGGGATGTTCTGAAATAAGAAGAGTAATTTAGGTAATAAACTCATTTTGATCGCCGCCATTCTGCCCAACCACGAGAGATGTAATCTGTTCCATGTATCCAAGTCCTTCATTATTTCTTTCCATGTTTTCTTATAATTATTTTCAATCAAATTTATATTTTTCATAGTTATCCAGATTCCAAGGTATTTTACTTTTTTAATTATTTTAATTCCAGTTTGTCTTTCAAGCTCATTTTTTGTATCTTCTTTCATATTTTTAGTCATTATTTTGGTTTTTTCTCTGTTCAGTTTAAATCCCGATAATTTTCCAAATTCTTCTAGTAATTTTAAAACATTGCCGATACTCTCCTTTGGTTCTGCCTGGTTCCCTGTAACTGGCTTCACACAGTGAGGGAACGGCCAGAAGGCCCACGGTGCTGGACCTCAGTGTCCAGGCTGAATGATGGGGGTGGAGACGCTCCTTCAGATATTGCCTGCGCGCTCATCTTCTACTTGCAGGGAGCTTTTGCATGTCTTGGTAGGAAGGGATTCAGTCAACCCTCGCACCCCCTCAACTTTCTATCAACTCCTGCCTGGGCAAGGAAGGCTCCCTCTCGCTCCTTGTGGTCCTCGCTTGACAGGACCGCAGGCCGAAGCCTCGTTGCCACGGCAACACGCACGTTTTTATTTTGCCCTATCGGCGGCCTGAGAACCCCGTTAAGGCGGGGCATTAAGGCACGCATCGTTTCTCATCGGCGGCAACTGAAAGCTATTTCCCAGACTGAAAAGCGGCCCCACCAATCGCAAGCCGGTGAGAGCTCAGCACGCGCGGCTGCAGGATTTGGAGGCAGGCAGCGGGGATGATCGGCGGCGGCGGCTGCCAATGGAGAGCGAGAAAGGAGCGCATAAGAAAACCAGAGCGCTGCGGCGAGCAAGCGACTCCTCGCGCGCGAGGCTGGCCAATGAGGAGAAGGCGATGGGCGGGGCTCCGAACGGGACGCTCGTTGCGAGGGGG